>NC_139219.1:92213922-92253922 GCF_055691185.1 Crinia signifera
TTAACGCAACGCCACGATCAACGTCAACCCGAAGCGTGACGAGCGGACAGGGTGGCGGTACACGTCCTCTGACCTTTTCATACCCCCACTATCCATGTCGGCGTTGAGTTGATTCTATATAGTGTGGCAAGCGCAGCGAGCTGGAAGTGTGGCGAGCGCAGCGAGCCGGAAGCGAGGAGAGCGCATGCGTAATACATCTGAAGTAATGTGCATCCGCTCGCCACAATTCAGGCTCGGTGGCTCGCTGCGCTCGCCACACTATATACAATCAACTCCACGCCGATGTGGATAGTGAGGGTATGAAAAGGTCAGTCGGGTGCCATCGCATACCTTAAGTTAAGGTATGCGATGGGACCCGACGGGCGCTGTGCTAGGAAACAAGTACCCAATCTTTTAACATTGATAACAGTAAAATAAGATACAGTATATTGGGTACTTGTGCAGTTTCACGGTGCCAGCATGGAGCCGTGTGTCTGAGTCCCCTTGCGGGGCTCGCTTCGCTCGCCCACGCTGCGGGCTCGGTGGCTCGCTATGCTCGCCACGCTATCTAAAATCAACTCCATGCCAACGTGGATTGCGGGGGTTTGAACTATCCACATTGGCATGGAGTTAAGTTACTTTATTTTAGATAGTTTGGCAAGCGTACCCAACCTGGAAGTAGCACGGCACCATGCTGGCGCTGTGAAACTACACAAGAGCCCAATATTGTTCTTAGTAATGTTTATAGTGCCTCACAGAGTGTGAGACCATATTGCACAAAACCAGTTCAATATACAGTGTAACAATGTATCATCAGCATCGCAAGGAACTGATCTACAGTATAAGTACATACTTCTCAATTGTGGGAATATTAACCATACATAGGGTAGAAGCCCATCTCATCTATCTTCCTTAGGCCATGGCTCAGGATGGCTAGCCATGGCTATCCTATTGTTCTCAACTGCAATACAATACATAGAACAATAGAGTAGGGGATTAGCAGAGTAATACAATTACTCACTTAATCCTATTATAGAGTTAGATGGCAGTGTCTCCATCTGTATATCCAGAATTTCCCTAGATGTTTATATATTGTACAATATACATTTAAGTATCACACATGATAAAACATATCAGTCTGGTTAAGACCCAGATTAAGTATGTGTCAATGAAGAAATCACACAGATTGTAGCAGATTAAATCGCTAAAACTTTATTACAATGCACAGAATTATACACAAAAACATTGATGTACTGTATATAAATGATGAATAAAAAAGGTTGAAATGGCAACTGTTGTCTAAAGCAAAATAAGACTTTGCTCTGACTGTGTCTGTTGTTCATTTCAATGTGTTAAAAAATGTTGTTCCTAAACCACAACTAGGAATGTTGAACCACTGGGTCAAGTTCTGTAGCATTGTTGCAGCAATCTCTTAGTCATTTATTTGCACTCCAAGAGATGTAAGTTGCTGAGAAACAGGTATCATTGTGTCTATTTAGTCACTCATATTTCTATATTCACTACATTTTGTTTTTTACAATATACATCTAGAATTGATGGTGCACATCTTAAGCAGATGGCATTCATACTGTTCTCTAGTTGGTGAGTGATGCTGAAAATGGGTATCAGTACAGAAATGCTGGAACAGCTTTAGGGTCTGATTCAGACTCAGTTGCAGTTACCTTATTAAATTTACCTTCCTGCAATGTGCAAGCAAAAAAGATCCCATCTTAGGTAATAATTAACTAATTCTATTGCTTAATTTTTTTGTTAAAGGCCATTCCATACTCTATTACACTATTTCCTTTAAAGAACTGCAGAGCAACTCTACTCCTAGAACTGCAGTGCAAAAATGTATAAAATAAAGGAATAATGAATTCCCATAACTGCAATGCATCTCAGTAATGAATAGTTATCAAAATAAATGCTATGCACTGTAAATCTATTCATCATGTGGATTAAAATGAAACCTTGAAGGAATTTTAAGATTAAATAATTATAGAAAGTATTAGAAATGGCTAAGTTAGGCAACTGTAAAAATAACCTGCCACTTGGTTGGTAAAATTTTTGTCAGGTTTGATTTGCATAATCAAAACATGTTCTACCATCCAGAAATTAATCATTTGATCCAGAACTTAATAATTGGTCTTCTTTTAAATTATTACTATAATACTATTCAAGTATTCAAAATTCTTTGAAAAAAAGATAATTTTGTCCATTGAAACCAGTCAATAGAAAGTGAAAGTAACGCTAAAGGACTCCCAGAATGACAGGAACAGAAGTTACAGAGACTATAGATGGACCCTTGGACTGTGAGTACAAGTCCTTAGAGGTCAATATTTCTCTGTTCACCTAGTATGAGCCTGGAAAGGATAAAGGGGGTTAGCCATTTTGTCGTGTTCGTTGAAAAGTTAACTCAACTTCAAAGTAAGATTAAAAAAAGGTCTTCTCTACCTATACAGAGGGGAAATTTATTAAGATGGGAATTTTATTTAACATGGGATGTTGCTATGGGCAACCAATCAGATACTATCTATTTTCTTCTAGGAGGGGCTAAATGAATAATTCTGATTGGTTGCCCATAGCAACATCCCATGTGAAATGGAACTCCCATTTTAGTAAATTCCCCCTCTGTATAGGTAGAGAAGACCTTTTTTTAATCTTACTTAAGAAGTTGAGTTAACTTTTCAATGAACATGACAAAATGGCTCACAAAATTATGTAAAACCCCTACCTGTAAGTATAAGTACAAACTTACATTTTTACTGATACATTTCTTTTGATCTGGATACACCTAAAATCTTGTCATTTTGAATTCTCCAGGTATTTAAATGGTTATATTTTAATAATAGTAAGAAAACCCCATTCAGCTTGTAAGGGGGAAATTTACTAAGATGGGAGTTCTATTTCAGATGGGATGTTGCTATGGGCAACCAATCAGATACTATGTATTATCTTCTAGAAGGTGTTAAATAAATAAGTAGAATCTGATTGGTTGCCCATAGCAACACCCCATGTGAAATGGAACTCCCATCTAGTGTAAATTCCCCCCTAAGAATCAGAAGGTACAGATGGAGGCTCTCTCAGTGTGCCCGCAAGCCCAACATATCTCTAGCACTGGTGGGTGCTGGCGGATGCTGGTGGGGGGCAGGGCATGACTCGCGCTTGCACATCCCATTGCCAAAAATGGGGCCTCGTGTGCACATGCCCCATTCTGGCGGAATGGATTTAAATATTTTCTGAATAATGAATATCTGTTTTACATTTTCCACATTATGTAATTTTTTTATATTTCTCTAGATAATAGTTTGTGTGTTGTGTAAAGTATATTAACTTGAATATGCACACACATATAAAAATGACATTTTCAAATGTAAACAAAAATATTTCCAATTTGCAATATAATGGTAACAATGACTTGCATATTAGCTTTCACACTGCTAAGCTGAAAAGGGAAAACATTGTTTAGGCTTGTGTTATGATTAGAAATCTTGCCTGTTACATTCTAAAGGCAGTAGTTAGTTTTAACCCCTTCCCGACAATTGACGTACATTTACGTCATGGTCGGGAAGTACTTCCCGACACATGGCGTAAATGTACGTCATGGCATTTAACTGTCACCGCGTCTATAGACGCGGTGACAGTTTCAACATGTCTGCTGTCCCTGACAGCAGACATGTCCGTGCATGCCCAGGGGGGGCTGCGATGCCGCCCCCCCGTCGGCGATCGCTGTGATTGGCTGTTCAGTGTGAACAGCCAATTACAGCGTTTTCTGTGTCACCGGCGAATAACGTTCGCCGGTGACACGCGATCGGAGGTGATTGGTGCTGTAAAGTACAGCACCAATCACCGCGGGGTGTAAGGGTGACACTGGTGTCACCCCACCTCACCCCGCCCGCCCCCAAAGGCCGTGATTGGTCCGTCGGACCGACGGACCAATCACAGCCATGGAGGGGGGTTTAAACTAACGGTGACTGCACTGCAGACGCCATTCCGGTCTGGAATTGCGTGCAGTGCGGTCACCGTGCCAATCTGCCGCGATATACTGACCAGAACCTTGCAAAATACTTACCTGATCCTTGCAAATATCTTGGCTGCTTCATCTGTGCTTGTAGTGTGCTGGATGCTTCCTGGATCCTGTTACTTGTGACTTCCTGTGAACTTGTGCTGCTGCAGTGTAATAGCGTTAGTTAGATAGAGAGAGATAGAGAGAGATAGTGTCAGATAGTGTCAGAGAGTGCTGTATTTTGTGCTGCTGCAGTGTGATATAGTTATAGAGAGAGAGATAGAGAGAGATAGAGAGAGATAGAGAGAGATAGAGAGAGATAGAGAGAGATAGAGAGAGATAGAGAGAGAGAGATAGAGAGGCCTAGTGACAGAGAGTGCTATATTTTGTGCTGCTGCAGTGTGATAGTTATAGATAGAGAGATAGAGAGAGATAGAGAGAGATAGAGAGAGAGATAGAGATAGTGACAGATTGTGCTATATATTTTTTATATAACTGACTGCTGCCCCCCCTTTTGTGCTGATCAGTATAAATTAACTGATCAGCAACTTTTTGGGGGCGCAGGGTATTTTTATATATATATATATACCTGTCACTGCTGCTGCTGCAGTGTCATAGAGTGTTAGATAGTGAGAGATAGAGAGATAGAGAGAGATAGCGACAGAGAGTGATAGAGAGTGCTAAATTTTGTGTCTGCTGCCCCCGCCTTTTGTGCTGATCACTATATCTGAGGTGATCAGCAACTTTTTAGGGGTGCAGAGGTTTTTTTTTTTTTTTTTATATATACCTGCCAGTTGCACTGTCAGTTGCACCTGCTGCCCCTCACTGGTAATCAGTGTCGCATCACTGATCACCTTTTTTTTTTGTGTGTGTGCTGTGGGGTCTTTTTTTAATTTTTTTTTTTACACACACTGTGATTTTGTGGGTGTCCTGTGGCCGCTGTGCGCGGATCAGTGACGTACATCACTGATCATCTTTTTCGGCACAGGGTTGATCTATTTTTTTTTTTTTTTGATCAAATTCCTGTTGCCTTTCAGCGCTGTTCAGTGACGGACGTTACTGACCAACATCTGTGCTCAATTTTTGGCGCAGGACCTTTTTTTTTTTTTTTTTAACCCCTTCAATTTTTTTTTTAACCCCTTCAATTTTTTTTTTTAACCCCTTCAATTTTTTTTTTTTTTTAACCCCTCCATTTTTTTTTTTTGTATAAAGTATTTTTTTTTTTTCTGCACACTACATACACACTACACACTACATACCCCCCGGGTTGAAATAAAGTTTGCCCCCCCCCCTACACTATACACGTGTTGAAACATTTCACTACCAGTAACACAAAAATAAAAATGGCATCCCAAATGTCATCCCAAATGTCATCCCAGTCATCCAGAAGAATGTATTCAGCGGAGGAGGCATATGCCCTGCTTGCTTCTGACTCTGACACAGCCAGTGATGCAAGCGGGGAATTTGAAGGATTCGCCTTAAGCTCCTCTTCCTCCTCTGGTGATGAGGGACCCCCTCAAAGACGCCCCCGTAGAGCAGCTGAGACCCCCCCCCCAATAATTGATCTCGTATGGACCCCACCACCAGACAATTTTGAGCCCCAGGTTCCTGAGTTTTTGGCCATGCCAGGAATCCAATTTGATTCCACAGGTCTCAGAGAAATTGACTTTTTCAAATTATTTTTCTCTGATGATTTTATAAATTTAATGGTGGACCAAACTAATTTATATGCCCAGCAGTTTATTGCTCAAAACCCCACGTCATCATTTGCTAGGTGGACCCCTGTAGATGCAGTAGAGATGATGACGTTTTGGGGTCTGGTGTTTCATATGGGCATAGTAAAAAAGCCAGAAATTAGGCAATATTGGAGTACAAATGTTCTGTACAGCACCCCATTTTACCGTATGGCCATGCCCCGGGCTCGATTTGAGACGATCCTTAAATTTTTGCATTACAACGATAATGCACAGTGCCCACCCAGAGATGATCCCACCTTTGACCGGCTATTCAAAGTCGGGCCGGTCATTGATCATTTCAGTGCCAAATTTGAAGACATGTACATCCCAGATAAATTCATTTGCATAGACGAGTCCCTTATACATTTTAAAGGAAGGGTTAAATTCCGCCAGTACCTTCCCAGTAAGAGGGCAAGGTATGGCATAAAAATGTATAAGTTGTGTGAAAGCACCTCAGGGTACACCCACAGGTTTAGGGTATATGAAGGGAAGGATTCAAGAATTGAACCGCCAGAATGCCCCCCCTCCCTCGTAGGTGTTAGTGGAAAAATTGTCTGGGATTTAGTGCACCCCTTCCTGGATAAAGGTTATCACCTCTATGTGGATAACTTTTACACCAGCATCCCCCTGTTTAAGGCCCTTGGTTCAAGAGGTACAGCAGCTTGCGGTACTGTGCGCAAGAACCAAAGAGGCCTCCCAAAAACGCACATTGCCCAAGTAATGAGAAGGGGTGAAAGCAGGGGAATATGCACCGAAAATATGTTGTTGGTCAAATATAAGGACAAGAGGGATGTCCTTATACTGACAACAATTCACGGAGACAGTACCACCTCCGTCCCTGTACGAGGTACCAGTACCCACACCTCAAAGCCTAATTGTATCCTGGATTACAATAGGTACATGGGCGGAGTGGATCTTTCAGATCAGGTACTGAAGCCGTACAGTGCCCTGCGGAAAACAAAAATCTGGTACAAGAAGCTGGCCGTGTATATCATTCAGATGGCACTGTATAACGCTTACGTGCTATTCCGTTCTACCGGCCAGAGGGGGACATTTATGCACTTTCAAGAGGAAGTCATAAAGGGCCTAATATTTGGGAACCAGCAGGCTGAGGGCCCCAGTACTTCTAGTACTGGCCCCCGTATTGTACCAGGGCAGCATTTTCCTGATGAAATCCCCTCCACTGGAAAAAAGGGCAGGACACAAAAAAGGTGCAAAGTTTGCTATAAAAAGGGAATAAGAAAGCAAACTATTTTCCAGTGTGACACTTGCCCCGACAAACCCGGCCTATGTATAAAGGAGTGTTTTAAAATATACCACACATCTATGGATTATTAGGTTCATAATTTCACCGTGCTTCGGGGGTCTTGCTAATGCCACATACCACCCACCATTCATTCCACCATAATCTGAGCCGCAAAATCCAAAAATCACTCCTTCCCTTCTGAGTCCTGCCATGCACCCAACTGGTATTTTTTGGTCACATGTGAGGCATTGCCGTACTCGGGAGAAATTGGGGCACAGATTTTGGGGTGCGTTTTCTCCTTCATACCTTCTGAAAATGAAAAATTTTGAGCCAGAACTGCATTTTTGTGTAAAAAATGTAATTTTTCATTTTCACTGCCCACTTGTATCAAAATTGGTGAAACCCCTGGGGGTTTGAAATGTACACTATACCCCTAGATGAATTCCCTGAGGGGTGTAGTTTGCAAAATGGGGTCACTTGTGGGGGGTTCCACTGTATTGGTGCTTTGGGGGTCTTGCTAATGCGACATAGCACCCACCATCATTCCACCAGAATTTGTGCTGCAAAATCCAAATATCACTCCTTCCCTTCTGAGTCCTGCAACTTTTTGGTCACACATGAGGCATTGCCGTACTCGGGAGAAATTGGGGCACATATTTTGGGGTGCTTTTTCTCCTTCATAACTTCTGAAAATGAAAAATTTTGAGCCAGAACTGCATTTTTGTGTAAAAAAATGTAATTTTTCATTTTCACTGCCCACTTGTATCAAAATTGGTGAAACCCCTGGGGGTTTGAAATGTACACTATACCCCTAGATGAATTCCCTGAGGGGTGTAGTTTGCAAAATGGGGTCACTTGTGGGGGGGTTCCACTGTATTGGTGCTTTGGGGGTCTTGCTAATGCGACATAGCACCCACCATCATTCCACCAGAATTTGTGCTGCAAAATCCAAATATCACTCCTTCCCTTCTGAGTCCTGCAACTTTTTGGTCACACATGAGGCATTGCCGTACTCGGGAGAAATTGGGGCACAGATTTTGGGGTGCTTTTTCTCCTTCATACCTTCTGAAAATGAAAAATTTTGAGCCAGAACTGCATTTTTGTGTAAAAAAATGTAATTTTTCATTTTCACTGCCCACTTGTATCAAAATTGGTGAAACCCCTGGGGGTTTGAAATGTACACTATACCCCTAGATGAATTCCCTGAGGGGTGTAGTTTGCAAAATGGGGTCACTTGTGGGGGGTTTCCACTGTATTGGTGCAACATAGCACCCACCATTCATTCCACCAGAATCTGTGCTGCAAAATCCAAAAATCACTCCTTCCCTTCTGAGTCCTGCCATGCACCCAACTGGTATTTTTTGGTCACATGTGAGGCATTGCCGTACTCGGGAGAAATTGGGGCACAGATTTTGGGGTGCTTTTTCTCCTTCATACCTTCTGAAAATGAAAAATTTTGAGCCAGAACTGCATTTTTGTGTAAAAAAATGTAATTTTTCATTTTCACTGCCCACTTGTATCAAAATTGGTGAAACCCCTGGGGGTTTGAAATGTACACTATACCCCTAGATGAATTCCCTGAGGGGTGTAGTTTGCAAAATGGGATCACTTGTGGGGGGGTTCCACTGTATTGGTGCTTTGGGGGTCTTGCTAATGCGACATAGCACCCACCAAAATTCCACCAGAATCTGAGCTGCAAAATCCAAAAATCACTCCTTCCCTTCTGAGTCCTGCCATGCACCCAACTGGTATTTTTTGGTCACATGTGAGGCATTGCCGTACTCGGGAGAAATTGGGGCACAGATTTTGGGGTGCTTTTTCTCCTTCATACCTTCTGAAAATGAAAAATTTTGAGCCAGAACTGCATTTTTGTGTAAAAAATGTAATTTTTCATTTTCACTGCCCACTTGTATCAAAATTGGTGAAACCCCTGGGGGTTTGAAATGTACACTATACCCCTAGATGAATTCCCTGAGGGGTGTAGTTTGCAAAATGGGGTCACTTGTGGGGGGGTTCCACTGTATTGGTGCTTTGGGGGTCTTGCTAATGCGACATAGCACCCACCAAAATTCCACCAGAATCTGAGCTGCAAAATCCAAAAATCACTCCTTCCCTTCTGAGTCCTGCCATGCACCCAACTGGTATTTTTTGGTCACATGTGAGGCATTGCCGTACTCGGGAGAAATTGGGGCACAGATTTTGGGGTGCTTTGTCTCCTTCATACCTTCTGAAAATGAAAAATTTTGAGCCAGAACTGCATTTTTGTGTAAAAAATTTAATTTTTCATTTTCACTGCCCACTTGTATCAAAATTGGTGAAACCCCTGGGGGTTTGAAATGTACACTATACCCCTAGATGAATTCCCTGAGGGGTGTAGTTTGCAAAATGGGGTCACTTGTGGGGGGGTTCCACTGTATTGGTGCTTGGGGGGTCTTGCTAATGCGACATAGCACCCACCAAAATTCCACCATAATCTGAGCCGCAAAATCCAAAAATCACTCCTTCCCTTCTGAGTCCTGCCATGCACCCAACTGGTATTTTTTGGTCACATGTGAGGCATTGCCGTACTCGGGAGAAATTGGGGCACAGATTTTGGGGTGCTTTTTCTCCTTCATACCTTCTGAAAATGAAAAATTTTGAGCCAGAACTGCATTTTTGTGTAAAAAAATGTAATTTTTCATTTTCACTGCCCACTTGTATCAAAATTGGTGAAACCCCTGGGGGTTTGAAATGTACACTATACCCCTAGATGAATTCCCTGAGGGGTGTACTTTGCAAAATGGGGTGACTTGTGGGGGGGTTCCACTGTATTGGTGCAACATAGCACCCACCATTCATTCCACCAGAATCTGTGCTGCAAAATCCAAAAATCACTCCTTCCCTTCTGAGTCCTGCCATGCACCCAACTGGTATTTTTTGCTCACATGTGAGGCATTGCCGTACTCGGGAGAAATTGGGGCACAGATTTTGGGGTGCTTTGTCTCCTTCATACCTTCTGAAAATGACAAATTTGGAGCCAGAACTGCATTTTTGTGTAAAAAAATGTAATTTTTCATTTTCACTGCCCACTTGTATCAAAATTGGTGAAACCCCTGGGGGTTTGAAATGTACACTATACCCCTAGATGAATTCCCTGAGGGGTGTAGTTTGCAAAATGGGGTCACTTGTGGGGGGTTCCACTGTATTGGTGCTTTGGGGGTCTTGCTAATGCGACATAGCACCCACCAAAATTCCACCAGAATCTGAGCTGCAAAATCCAAAAATCACTCCTTCCCTTCTGAGTCCTGCCATGCACCCAAATGGTATTTTTTGGTCACATATGAGGCATTGCCGTACTCGGGAGAAATTGGGGCACAGATTTTGGGGTGCTTTGTCTCCTTCATACCTTCTGAAAATGACAAATTTGGAGCCAGAACTGCATTTTTGTGTAAAAAAAATAATTTTTCATTTTCACTGCCCAGTTGTACCACAATTGGTGAAACCCCTGGGGGTTTGAAATGTACACTATACCCCTAGATGAATTCCCTGAGGGGTGTAGTTTGCAAAATGGGGTCACTTGTGGGGGGGTTCCTAACTTTTAGCATCTTATGGTGCCTAGAAACCTACATGGTGCCTAAAAAATAATCTCATTAAAAGGAGGCTCCAAAATCAAGTAGGTGCTCCTTCTATTATGAAGCCTGTGGTTTGGTCACCGTGCACACTAGGGCCACATATAGGATATTTATGAAAACAAAAGAATTGGGGGAATCAATTTTCAGTCACATTTCTCTAGTAAAATGTACTGTGTTCCTTAGAAAAATGTATTCAAATTGCAAATCTGCAAAAAAAAAGAAATTTTGAAATTTCACCTACACTTTGTTTTAATTCCTGTGAAACACCTAAAGGGTTAACAAACTTCCAAAATGCTGTTTTGAATACTGTGAGGGGTGCAGTTTTTGAAATGGCATCATTTATGGGGGTGTCTCACATACAAGTCCCTCAAAGTCACATCAGAACTGAACTGGTCCCTAAAAAAATCAGTGTTTGAAATTTTCTTGAAAATTTGAGAATTTGCTATTCATATTGTAAGCCTCCTAGTGTCCCAAAAAATTAAAAGGAAGTTGAAATAATGATGTCAACATAAAGTAGACATATGGTCTTTGTTAGTTATTAACTATTTTGAGTGGTATGATTATTTGTCTCACAAGCAGAAAATTTAACATTTTGCAAATTGCTAAATTTTCCATTTTTTTACGACATTTTGGTATTTTTCACAAAAAAACACAGACTGCATCGACCCAAATTTACCACTAACTTGAAGTACAATGTGTCACGAAAAAACAATCTCAAAATCACTGGGATAAGTAAAAGCAAAAAAAAGTTGTCCCCACTTAAGTGAGACATGTCAGATTTGAAAAAAAGGGCTCTGTCAGGAACGCAAAAACTGGCTCTGTCAGGAAGGGGTTAAAGCCTATAAAAACAGGCAACATTGCTTGATATTTAGTATAATAGGTGCTGGCAGCAAAAGCAACAGTTCATAGTTCAAGTAGAGTTGAACTTGTATGGCAATTGCAACATACAGTATATGGACACATTACCATGGAAACTGTTACAATTCATTACTGACACCAATTCCTCTAGTTCCCACTTTCATCACACTGCTCTAATGGAACTCTAACTACTCTATGGTGACTTATCAGTCATTTTCAGGACAACAAACCGTACGAAGAAAGATGACTGTCCTTTTGATCTTTTATTTTCGTCATTGGCTTAGATTCCCTTTGACCAATTATTTTCTTCTTCTGAACCCAAACTAAAAGTTTAAAGGAATGTATAGATAAGAATATAAAATAGAGTTTTCATACTACTGTACCATAAAGAACAAAGAATGATCTTTATGTTCCTGCACTGAATGTCATAGGTTTCTCTGATTTTCCCATCATGTTTCATCCTGAAAGAGCCCCTCCTTCAGACTAGCAAGTACACGCAGATTTACAGTGTACAGTTGTACAGTTACAGCTAACACTGTTAAATGCTTTACTTTACATTTTAATGTACAGTACTCCACATAATGGTGTCAGGATTATAGTCCCACCAAGAACATTTTTGACAATGTTTTTTTCAGCCTTATGACTGTATACGGCCATGGTCTTATTTTAAATTGCCAATGGCTTAGATATCTGCAGCATAGCCTCTAACTATTCTCCAGCATTGACGTTTTTCAAATACTTTCAGAGCATTCTGTAACACCGAAACTTTGAAGTCTTTGAAACAGATCATCAGTCTTTTTGCCTCTTTTCTCTATATTTACTTAGACTGAGTTCCAGTTTTACTTCACAGTTTTAGCTATAGATTTACTAGCTATTTATATATTACATATGCATATTAGAAATGCATTTATTTTATAAATACTTTTTTAAATCAATGTCATTGTTTTGTGTCTTTCTTAGGCTCCTTTTGTTGTTATGCCATTGTTATAATTGTTCTTTATTTTATATATGATCTAGGAGGTCACAGTCAATGTTCCCTCTAATTTTACGAAGGCTGTGTGCGGCAAAATATTTTGGTTGTGCAACTTTGGAAGGAAATTTAAATTTTTGTGCGTCACTTATATATAACTGGAAAATGACATCCAGCAATTGTGTTAACTTTACTTCAAAATGATATTAAACATTTAAACATTCAAAACACAGCACATGATGTAGTTAATGGGTGAAACCCACATTAATTGAGTCCACAACTGCAAAAAGGGACCACTTCTGCTTTGTGCGCTCTGTTGTAATGTCTGTGCGCACGCTCGTCGAGTTGTGTGCGCGCGCACGTGCGCACAGCTTAGAGGGAACACTGGTCACAGTGTATTTTTAGCTCTGATTTGTACAAGATGATTGTGCCTTTTAGTGGGCTATCCTTCAATATCTTTCCTTTTCCCACTCTTTCCCTGTGACAAAAATGCTAGTTGCTCTTTTGGCACCTATTGTTTCCCCGGGTGTCTTTCTATCTCCCCTCAATGCATATGATTGATATACTTTCTTTCACCCATTCACACTGTGGTTAACCTTTCATCAATATATATCAAGGTGAAGCATGGTCCTCTTGTCTTTCACCTCTAAATATGCTGACATAAATTCAAAATATAAATTTTTCTTTACACTCTTTGGTGCCCATATATTTCCCATTTGTTACTCTGCCACTGCCTCTGCCTTTTTGAAGTGTAATGGGTTTGACTTTTACTTGGTAAATCTTGACCCTTTAAAATTGAGATAGGAATGGTCATTTTATCTTGAATAGGATATTAGGCTCATGCTTTTCAATCCTGGTTTTGCTTGATGCCCCTGTTTCTAAGCAACTCCTCTTGGTTGATTTTTTTTTTCTTTTGTGGATCCTCCATTACATTACAATTTAAATTGATATCTAAGCTTAATAAAAAAGTTATATTCTTTCTCCTTCCTTGGAGGCGTTACATTTGACTCCCTTAAGGTATAGATTGTTGGTCACATGTGTTTTGTGCAGTGGAATTTATGGCTTTTGATGGCGCTCCTTTCTTTCAGTGGTGTGATTGTGTTTGTTGGATTGGTGTGCATAATATGATGTGTGGACCCTGGGGTCTTAGCTTGGATATTGCAAAGCAATTTGAGTGCTTATAATGTACATCTAGGTGGAAATAATCTGGCAAAGATGACAGGTTTGGAATTAACGAGCTCTACATTGAATAAAATTGTATTGTATGTGCTTAGCCCTCCTGTAAAATCATTTGGTTACTTATTTGTAGTAATTTCAATCAAATTGATGAATAACTTATTCAAAGAGCTTCATTAAACAATAACATTGTTGAAATGCGATAAAGCACCCCAGCCTTGATTGGTTTACTTATATAGAGAGTTGAGGAAGCCACTGACAAGGAGAAGGCGGAGAAACACTTAAGAGCTCTACTTGGGACCCACTGTTATTTTTCTGGCATCTTCTGTTTATATATTCTGCCCCAAAACCGGACTTCAGATAAGTGTCTGGAGTGCTAAATAGTCGGGAGTCTTTATTTTATGGGAGACTAAACTAAATGGATAAATGCAGTTATTTGAGAGACTGACAAAAATGGAATCTTAATACAGATGATGGTAACTACAGTATTTGCCTTTATAATACTAACTATAAAGGTATTGGAGACTGTTCACTCTGGCTATAACTGGATCCATCATTCAGTACATTATATCAATTGCATGCAATATTGGCTTAACACCAACAATATGAATCAATTCATGGTTTTATTTTGTTATGTCTTTTTAGGTTTTATATATAGGAGCAAAAAAAACAGAAATTCTGTGATTTTAGCGATTTTTATTGTTTTTTTCCAAAAACAGATCCAAAACACGAAGCACAACAAAACCCCAAAACACTAAAGGGTGGTGTTTTGGAACAGATTCAGATCAAAAACACTGCCAGAGATACAGTTCCAAAGCACGTTTCACAAAACACTAAAAGTGGCCGGTGCACATCCCCAATATAATTATACACAGTCACTAGTATAAGTGCACAGCCAGCATTAATACTTTAGAGTACTGCACAGCATGCAGAAGCATGCCCTATATAATTATACACAGTCACTAGTATAAGTGCACAGCCAGCATTAATACTTTAGAGTACTGCACAGCATGCAGAAGCATGCCCTATATAATTATACACAATTGGCAGTATAAATGCACATCCAGAATGAATACTGCATAGTACAACGCAGTATGCAGAAGCATGCCCCTATATAATTATACACAGTTGCTAGCATAAGTGCACATCCAGAATGAATACTGCATAGTACAGCGCAGTATGTAGAAGCATGCCCCTATATAATTATACACAGTTGCTAGTATAAGTGCACATCCAGAATTAATACTGCATAGTACAGCGCAGTATGTAGAAGCATGCACCTATATAATTATACACAGTTTCTAGCATAAGTGCACATCCAGAATGAATACTGCATAGTACAGCGCAGTATGTAGAAGCATGCCCCTATATAATTATACACAGTTTCTAGCATAAGTGCACATCCAGAATGAATACTGCATAGTACAGCGCAGTATGCAGAAGCATGCACCTATATAATTATACACAGTCACTCAGGGGCGGATCCAGGATAAAATGACAGGGGGGGGGGCACCATGATAAAAGAGGGTTTAGGTGGGGGAGGGGGCGGTGTTAGTGGTGCCAGTGTACATGCTAAGAGAGCGGCAGAGAGAGGGTGGAAATGGGATTAAAAATAGGCCCTGGCATTTAAAGTATGC
This sequence comes from Crinia signifera, assembly GCF_055691185.1. NCBI lineage: Eukaryota > Metazoa > Chordata > Amphibia > Anura > Myobatrachidae > Crinia > Crinia signifera. The sequence continues at coordinate 92,229,142 of NC_139219.1, forward strand.
AGGCCTACCATGGCGACAAAAGTGAAGGATGTAGTTGTGCACGTGCCTAAGGCGCGCTCCAGAAAAGGGGGTGTGGCCACTCAACAGAGGGCATGTCCTTGAGTGTAGTGTACAACACCATATACAACTTCTATACATTATGCAACAAAATACATGACCCCATTATACTTGCCCCTTAAACATGATGCCAAATGGAATGAGCCAAAATTCACATAATGCCACATGGATTGAGCCAAAATTCACATAAGGCCACATGGATTGAGCCAAAATTCGAATAATGCCACATGGATTGTGTCAAAAATCACATAATGCCACACGGATTGAGCCAAAATTCACATAAGGCCACATGGATTGAGCCAAAATTCACATAAGGCCACATGGATTGAGCCAAAATTCACATAATGCCACATGGATTGAGCCAAAATTCACATAATGCCACATGGATTGAGCCAAAATTCACATAATGTCACATGGATTGAGCCAAAATTCACATAATGCCACACGGATTGAGCCAAAATTCACATAATGCCACACAGCCAAAATTCACAATATGCTTCATAAACAGGGACATTGTCCACCAAAGGCGCGCATTAAACATTTACACCATAATGTCCATTACACGTTAAGTTACACGCCATTATGTCCATGATGTATTATGCCAAACACCATAATGCCTATTAAAAATGCTACATAAGTGATGCTTATCTACATGCTCATTGCCAAGGGTTCCATGCTCATTGCCAGAGGTTCCATGCTCGTTGCCATGTGGGATTACATGCTCATTGCCAAGGGGGAATATATGCTCACGGTAAATGGGGGACAGCCGCCGCCAGGCAGAAGTGATAGCCACTGTCAGTGGCAGAGCCTGGCTGTATTCAGAGCACTGCGAGTCCCGGCTATTTGAAATACCCCTTTCACACCAGAAATTGCATTCCCAGGTTGGCCCCTTTTACACCAGCCTAGTCCCTGCATTTTCTGGTGTGAGGGGGAGAGAAAACCACCCCTCCCCCCTTTAACCAGTTATCTCATTTGACCGGCTATATCTTCAGAACCAACTGACCCATTTACATGAGACAAGTATCATATTGAAGAACTTTTGAGTGGGCTTTGAATGATTTTGGTCCAGTGAATCTGGAACGTTTGGTTCCAGAGTAATCTGCCCTCAAAAAACATGAACAGCCATGAAATTACATTTTAAATATAAAAAAATCGGTTTACACGCAATATTTCTGGAACTGATTGACCGATATGGACCAGCCTAATATCATATTGAAGGCCCAGCGATTTGGAATTGAATGAGATCAACCGCAAGCTTCTGTAATGCCAGGGGGGGAACTGGCAGCCGTCGGAACCGGGGGGGGGGGGGTCGGAATTGACGGGTCCCATATTATCCTATGGGGAAAAAAACGTTACAGCTTTGCCAGGCGATATCTCCGGTTCCCAGGGGGCTAGAGACACGGGGCTGGGCTCGTTGGAACGCCCATGAAATGACAGGGGGGGCACGTGCCTGGGTGCCCCCCCCCTGAATCCGCCACTGCAGTCACTCAATAGTATAGGTGCACAACCAGCATTAATACTGCATACTGTAGTGTGGTGCAGCATGCAGAACTGCTTCCCTATATAATTATACACAATTACTAGTATAGGTGCATAGCCAGTGGCACCACAGTCAGAGGAGAAGCCAGAGATATAAATATTAGAGTGTGCAGCCACATAGAACAGTGCTTCAATGTGAAATATACTAAAAGTTTCACGAGAATCTGACATCGGGAATCTGACGTTTGGATGCGCAGTGCTATCCGAGAAAGGAGGAACACCCCATGACCTATGATGTTTGGAGCGGTTCAGATTCCAAGTCATCCATACCACTTATCTCTAATTTGATATATGAATTATTTTATTTACCGAGTCATAGTACAACATGTATAAGGGTTGCTCACCTAAACGTGACCAAAATATATTCATGTCCAACTAACACTGAAGAAAAGCTAAAATCTTTCAGTTCAACCTGCCAAGTCAACAAACTGGAGACATGCTGCAATCAGGTAACACAAATGTATTTGACATATATGCACTGCACTTTACTGAAGTAATACAGTTCTGCATGTGTGACATTTCAATAGTTTGGGTGCTCTAAAAGTGGTGAAAGCCACAGCTAAAAGGGTCATAAATAATTTGCACATATAACAGAGTATGAAATAGTGCTACAATGTGTGAAAAGACTTTTAAACAAATGAAGCTGAAGTCTGCTACTGTATAGCTATAACATTTCCACTATAAAAATAGAAACAGAGGAAGAATTTAGACTGGTATAATTGTATGACAAAGATACAAGAGCTGCAATAACTCAATAAAGCAAACAAGTCTGGTGATTTACAGTATATTTGTAACATATATTTACTGAAATTAAATGTGAAAATTAGTTTTAATATATTACCCATTTGTTTATCATGTTGCCTTGCTTACTTTATATTTACATTATTTCTAATGCAAGGTGTTAAAACAATAATAATAATAATAATAACAACACGAAATGATGATGATGATGATGATGATGGCCATTGTATTCAACCAATAGGTGTTTTGTTTCTTTTGAATATTTCAGAGATGTATTTGCTCCTGCTTTGAATCATAACCTTGCTGCATAACCCAATTGTGCTTGAGCTTCAGATGATAGTAACATAGAGACATAGGGGGTCATTCTGATTCATTCGGTCCCCGGCATGCTCACACTGGGGACTGATGTTTTCGCACTGCACATGCTCATATCCACATATGCGCATCTGCAAGGCTGCTGTACTGGTGCCTTCATTGACTTCCATAGTCTTATGTCCAGTGGTGGTAGAAAATAGCCTGACTTCTGTGGACTGCATCAGCTGCAGACTGTAAGATCCAGAAAGGGCTGGCTCTAAATCAAGGGAGTGGCTTCCAATGGGAATTGCTCTCTCTGCTAATCTCTCTGGATTGGCAGTCAACAAAAACACCTTCCATTATAATTGCCTGTCTGACTGTGATTGGCAGGGAGTGCTTCCAATAGGGAGTCACTGCACTGCCAGACAGGCCCTGAAACCTATATGTAAAATTTTCCTATGTAACCCCTTCATATATGATGTATTTTAATAACTTACTTTCTCATATCTCTTTTCTTGCAAAAGTTTTTAGCCAATTTCACATTGTTGGAAAAGATTAAACTGATATTAAGATTCAACAGGGCTGCCATTAAATAAGCCCAACAAGCTTTTCTAGTGCAAGCCTGGGTAAATACATATGGTACATGTTTCCTAGCACGGCGCCCATCTCGTTGATTGTATGCCTTAAGTTTAAGGTACTTAAGGTATACAATCAACGCGATGGACCCGATTTTCTATCAATCACCAGCTAATTTGCCGGTGAAAGAGAAAATCGTGTTGATCGCGTCCATCGAGGCGCTTAATAAGGGGCCGCGATGCGACCAACGCGATCAACGCGATTTTCCCATAACGAACAATGTTACATTTTTCTTAAAGTGAAAATCGGGTTGATTGCGATCAATGCGATCAACCCGATTTTACATAGGTGACACATTGAATATGGTTAAAAAGTATGTTTAATGCCCCCCCATTGTTAACGCCACCCCACTATTGACGCCAACCCGAAGCATGGCAAGCGCAGCGAGCCCGCGAGGGGCGGCGGTACGCGTCCTCCGACCTTTTCATACCCCTACTATCCACGTCGGTGTGGAGTTGATTCTATAAAGTGTGGCGAGCGCAGCGAGCCACCGAGCCCGAAGTGTGGCGAGCGGACGCGTATACCTGTGAAGTTATGCGCGTCCCGTCGCGGGGCTCGCTGTGCCCGCCACGCTTCGGGCTCGGTGGCTCGCTGCGCACCCCACACTTTATAAAATCAACTCCAAGCCGACGTGAATAGTAGGGGTATGAAAAGGTCGGAGGACGCGTACCGCCGCCCCTCGCGGGCTCGCTGCGCTCGCCACGCTTCGGATTGGCGTCAATAGTGGGGTGGCGTTAACAATGAGGGGGCATTTCAAACATGAGGGCGGGTTTGTTATTAAAATGGGGGGTTTGGGGCCTTTTTACATTGAAATCAATGTAAAATCGGGTCTCAGGGACCATTTTACATTGATTCCAATGTAAAAATCGGGTCGATCGCGTTGATTGCATCACATGCGATTTGGTTGGAATGTGATGCGATTGTCGCGATTTTTCTGACCCGATGGATACAATTAAAATCGGTGGCGCTGTGCTAGGAAACAAGTACCATACATATAGATATATCTGCAGATCATTCTATCTGTAGATATATCTCTAGATGGATTGAGTAGCCAGTTCTTGATACACACTGTCTAATCAGTCGTCAATCACAGAGTAAATATAGGGCATTTGGCGGATTGTCCGTACACACATTGGGGTGTATTCAATGCGGCCGGTGAGGGGGTTTTTATGTTGAGGATGTCTTTTTTTCAGCGAGCATTGCCAAAAACAAGCTATACTCTCTGTTTAACCATCTTTCTGGCTTCTTGCCCTCTTTGATGTTTTGAGGGAATACTCACCATCAGAAGACAGCGAGGATTCCCCCAAACGGTGAGGTTTGCGGCTAATGCAGCGAGCCCGCTGCATATAGCCGCGGGCCTCGCCGTTTTGATGGCCACACATGCTGTTTCCACCTCACTTTTTATCAATAGCTTTTTCACACCACTGTATAATATATTATTATTATTCAATAATTCTAGAAATAATAATTCTCAAAATATACCCTTCCTCCCAAATCACCCAGGAATAGGTGCCCAATGACCAATTATTAGTTAGCATAAAATGTATTTATTCTTGGAAAAATAACATACAAGATATAAAATGTATTACAGAAAGAAAACAGAAGTTAAAACATCAAATTCCTTACATTATTAGAACAGGTCTCAGTGCATCCAAGGCAGTGGTGACTCTAGAGGTGAGGCTGAAGCACAATTCAAAAATCAACTAGGGGAGGCACACCAACTGTCAACCACTGCCATTACATACTGACTCACAGGCAATTGGGTGAGGCCCCTATTTGAATTTTGACGTGTTCTGCAGCCCCTCCTCTGGAGCCACCACTTATCTATGGTGATAATATGGGAGTGATGTCAAACTCCTGCCTACAACCTTAAGGGTATGAGTTCATGGCAGGATATCACAAAATGGCAGGATCCTCACAATTAATGCTAAAGGAATGTTTAAAGGGTGCTTGATGAACCAAAACTCCATTATGTATGTAAAAAGGTGAGTCAGTTTACTATGGTGAGTACTGGTATTTTTGTGTGTGTGTGCATGTGTATATGCTTTTGTGTGTGTGTTTGTATACAAAACAAATATTCACAGCCCAGTGCTGCCTTGTCACTTGCCAGCTATCCAGGCATCAGTCATACAGACAACTGACCCAGGCAGACCTTATATACTCTAGACTGCGCCTTCCCCTCGCAGACTGACAAAAAAATTACACTTCCACATTGCTTCTAATAGGGATCTCTTCACACCTGCTCTATTTGGTCAGTCGTATGCATTCAGCTGTGCTAGGCTGCAGGGAGAAACCTTAAAATCGAGACGTCCTCATTTGTCATCTGGTTTTGCATTTTGACCATGAATGGTTTGGGGTTTTGTTTTTTCCCCAAAAATTATAGAAAAGGTAAAATCATATAGTTTGAGTTTCTTTTTTAGCTTATTATTTTTAGTCTCTTTTATTAGCCTCAATAACATTAATTTACAATCAATTTTGACCACCTCACAGCTCACAATACAGGGGCCGATTCTGAATCACTTGCAGTTATCCGAATTCAGCCACTGTCCCAATGGTCTGGCTTGTGCATGCTCTTTTTAGGCATGTGCAAACCACGACAGTGAACGAAGAGTTAAGGTGTGTACACACGGCAGGTATGCCATGCTATGCGAGTCCCGATAAGATCAGATCGTATCGGGACTCGCATAGCACGGCATGCTGCAGAGGCACAATTTTGACTATACAGTGCAGATCTGCACTATATAGTCTTGGCTGCCCTCTCTATTTGGCTGCCGATTTGCAAGATAGTGGCAGTAGTTTGTGCAGGGAGGAGGATGCAGGGTAGTAGTGGTAGTGTGTGCTGGGAGACTTGACAGTGTACACCTTTGCGGAATCCTTTAGACCAGCTAGTACTTATTGTACGGGGGATTTTTTATCTTTCATCTTTAGGGGATCTACATTGTACAGTGCGCCTAAGGGGCTCTACCTGGTGCAGTGTGCCTAAGGTGTTCTACTTGGTGCAATGTGTAGAAGTGGCACTACCAAGGCCGGATTAAGCCTTCGGGGAGCCCAGGTCACTTTAGACAGGGGGGCCCCCTACCATTGTATTATATATATATATTTATATAAAATACCACATGAACAACCTGCGTTTGTACCTCTTTACCTTACTCTGTAGGAGCCCAGACAAGCTCAGCACTGCCACTGATTAAAAACCCTCACATGACATGGCCACTGCTGCTGCTGTCCTCCATGGGCATATGATGAGCTCCACCAAGCAGAGATCAGCACAAACCTCTCAGCCTATGACCTCTTATGCAAAGTCTCATGGGACTTTAGTCAACTCCCGGAAATGCACTGCACACTTTTGCAGTCAGTGTGCCTTGGCTCTGGATGCTCAGCGCCATTAATCATTGTCACGTTGGCAGATAGGTGAAGCGGCAGCACTACCCCACTCCCATGCACAAAACCTTTAGCTAAAAAAGTTAAAAAAATACATGCCAACCACAGGGAGCCCCTACATAGAGGGGAGCCTAGGGGTACTGACCCCCCCCCCCCCCCCCCCACCTCAATCCGGTCCTGGACACAACTGTGTGGTGCAATGTGAATTGGTACTATTATGTGGCCATGCCCCTTCCCCATGAAACCACTCCCTATTTTGGTGCACACTGTCCCTATTTTGACCAATTCACTTTCTGGCACAGGGTACCAAAATGTGTGGTTACAGCACTACATATTGGCTAATACTAACAGACATGCAATAGTGAGACTGCCTCCAGTATCCAGTTAGTAGAGTTATATAATACGGGATATATCTGGGGTAAATTTTCTTGGCCGAGTAGTGACTTGTCTGGTTACAAACGTGATCGGGTCTGTTTTGCAAAAAAAAAATGGATTCTCTGATGGTGAAGTGATCCGTATTTGACTGCCAAGTCAGCCATCACTACCAAATGTCAAGCATGCACAGATCAGTCAGATGCACATACAAATGCATACAGAAATATTGTGTGTGTAATTGCAACTGTATCTTTACAACAATAAAATGTTACACTGTTTGGCTGTGCAACACTGTAGCAGATCATTTTTATACAGATTCAGTCACAATTACATTCAGATTATAGGCAAGCTATATATCATTTTAATAATATTAGCATTTAGTTAGCATCCCAATGCAGATAAGATGGATTTCACAGTAAAAAGAAATATGACATGTACCGTGCATGAGCTAAGTAATTTTGACAAATCAGAGTACATTTTGCATTTTTAAAGTTAGAAATCATTTTAAAATGATTATTACTAATGTTTTCTAATTTTGTAATTGAAACATAATTTAAATATTGCTGATAAAAGCTCACCCAAACAAACCAGCTCTAATTATGGAGGTTATTCTGGTTCACTTGCAATGGCAAATTCCTTCTCAAATGGACAAACCATGTGCACTCGGAAGCGGTACATCTGTCAGAACAGACTTAGGTCTACAGTCATTAGGTCGACCCTGGAAGGTCGACTGTCCCCAAGGTCGACAGGGTTAAAGGTTGACATGGCTCAAGGTCGACATGACTTAAGGTCAACATGGGCCAAAGTCGACATGGTTTTAGGTCGACAGTCATTAGGTCGACATGAGTTTTTCACTGTTTTTTTACCCGGATGTCGACACAGTTGGAGTTGAACCGCAGCCTCTCGCATCGCTCGCTTCACTCGCAATGCTTCGGGTACGGTGCCTCGCTGCGCTCGGCACACTATTTTATTCTCCCGCCACGCCCTAGTGGATGGTAGGGCATGAAATACTGCCTGTCGGCTCATGTCGGCTCATGTACCACTGTATTTTTTTCCACTGTATTTATGGAACCAGCACTGGTTTAAACAGCCTGGGGCTGGTTATGCTTAGGAGGGTAGCCCTTCATGCCCTTTTAAAAAAAAAAATTCAACTCGGCAGCCAAAAGTAGTTCTATGTGAGATGTACAGTTTGAGCTATGTTCACAGCAGAGTTTGCTGATATAAATGATGGTAAATCCATTGTTATGGATGCAAATGGAAAGTCCTGATGAGTTTGACCGATGATCTGTTGATTCAAACATGTGTGTTCTGCCGTGATATTCATTTATGATTAAGCAACTCTGACAATTTTTTTATTTAGTAAATTTCGGATATGAGATTCCCAGACGCGATTGCCTAATTTGTAACAATTCGATCTTAGTAAATTTACCCCTTAATATTTGTTTGAACAACAATGAAAACATGTTATGAATTGAGAGTGAAATAGTAGGGGATTGTTGCTAGACATAATATAGAGGCATATTTCTAATGTCTCTCCAAATACAGGCTGGATAGTGGGGGTATGAGCGTAGTAACTATAGTGGGCGCCCAACTAACATATAAGTACCGTTTCCAGATTGTACTTTTTTTGTTGTTGCTAAAAGCAGTACTGGGTTCATCTGTAGCTGGCAAATCTGGGGACATGATATGTAACTGGCAGGACTGGAGACATCTGTTTCTGGCACTAAATATGTGCAAAAAATGATTGCTTGGCATTCAAATTCAGTGCCTGAGATACAACACAATCTTTGTTCATTCATAAATAAAATAAATTTGTGTGTATTTCATGTATGTGATGTGTTTATACAATATAAATGCAAGATACCTCATTGAAATATAAAAATATTCCGAAATATTAAATAATCGGTTATCCAAAATGCTTCCGGTCCTGAGTATTTTGGATAAGGGATACTAAACCTGTAGTTGTTTCAAAACAAATCAGTGTATTAAATTAGAAGGTGCTGATAGTGATAGTGAATATCAGACATTGCATGGTGTCTAGATTTAAATGATAAAACAATAAATGGTACTTGTGTATTGGCCGGGCGCCCGGTATGCAGTTAGAGTAGCGGCGCTGTCAGAATCAGCGTAGTGTTCCCGCGGCCAGCGTAGTTAGCGTAGTCAGTCAGAGCCAGCGTAGTTAACGTAGTCAGTCAGAAGTAGCGTAGTGTTCCCGCGATCGTCCCTGTCAGAATCAGCGTAGTGTTCCCGTGAGCGTCCCTGTCAGAATCAGCATAGTCAGACAGTCAGTGTCCCTGTCATAGCTGAAGGTGTAGTGACAGTGTAGGGGCTGCAGAACCTGTGACAATGTTCAGCTTGCCAAAGACAGAGGAGGAAGCAGGTGTGAATGTGTTCCTGAAACATCCCCACTATTCACGACAGCCCAAAGCGTGGCGAGCGCAGCGAGCCTCTCGAGGGGCCGCGTTACGCGTCCTCCCGACCTGTTCACACCCCCACTATCCATGACGCGGATTACTTCACATGTGTTCCACGTCTGCTCGCCACGCTTTGGGCTCGGTGGCTCGCTGCGCTCGCCACACTTTATAGAATCAGCTCTGCGTCGACGTGGATAGTGGGGGTATGAACAGGTCAGGAGGATGCGTAAAGCGGCCCCATCGGGGCTCACTGCACTTGCCATGCTTCGGGCTGACGTGGATAGTGGGGGTTTGAAAATGCCTCCATTATTGTGCATAGGACGCACTTGCGCCAGCATATCCCCTTTATGTATGGGACGCACGTGCTAATAATTAATGAGATGAAGGAGCATCTGAGACGCACCTGCGTCTTAGACAGGTGGAGCGCCTCTGCCAGCGCCCGCATGATCCCCTCTCCGCCGGCATCCACCAGCGCAGGGGATCTGGCAGTTACCGATACTGTGTGAGAGGCACTCACTAGGCTTGGTATTGACTCCGGGGACAGAGCCATGGATGCCGGGGACAGAGTTGGGCTGCCGCGGAGTCACTACGCTAACGACACTAGGCAGCCATTGGACTGCGTACGTATGCTAATTGAGTGCCCGGATAATACACAAGTACCCAATAAACACTTCCCAGATACTCACATACTAAACTATAATAACCGACATAGAATAGTGCATACTGTATTATCTTGTGTCTGTTTAATAAGATACTTACACCATACAGTAAGTGGACATTATCGAGGTTCATATGTATAATTTGGAAAATACTATGGAAACATATTACAGTAAAAATGTATTTTGATTTATATAGCTATACACTGCAGAGGACATGTAATAGTGAGTGTTATCGCCAGTGTGTGTAATAGCATGTGTTAACTGTTGAAAAAAACAGAACAAAATCGATATTTCCTAAACTGCTCATTTTCCTATCAAATTATATTTAATACTGTACATTTTGGATGGAGAAATATTTTATTGGAGATATATCTGGATATACGGTATTATACTGTACAATAATAAAAAAAAGAGGCAGACACAATAAGGGTATACAGTTGAGTTTTTAATTCACTTTCAATTTATTTTTCATTATATACTTTATTACTTTGTAATCAATATTTTGATGTTTGACTTTGGATCATAAAGGACATTTTTTATCCTAATATAAAATGTACATTTTAATTATATTTTTCTGTTACTGTGTCAATTTCAGACTTTTATCTTTCCTTGTTTCCATTTAAACTAAGCAACAGAGCAGCAGCAGCAGTAACACACAGCAGTTATTTCTGTTTAAAAATGTTTTGCACAATTAATATTGTACTATCAATATGTAGGCAATTAAACCAACTTGCAAGTTATTTCAATAGCAAACAAAAGAACACAGAAACGTGTGTGGAATATCTCCAAAAAATAAATCAGACAATGGATACAATCATAGGCGCTCTAAAAAAACTAGAGTAAGAAGAATTATGGTACTTGTGTAGTTTCACGGCGCCCGATATATCGGATGCGATATCGGCCGATATATCGATGCAATTCAAAGCGATTTTTTACCTGTTCATAACCCTACTATCCACTACGCATGGAGTTGATTTTATATAGTGTGGCGAGCGCAGTAATCCGCGTCCCCTCGCTGCTAGCCTCAACCAATGAGGCTAGCAGCTGCACTCGCCACACTTTATAAAATCAACACCATGCGTAGTGGATAGTGGGGTTATGAACAGGTAAAAAAAATCGCATTGGATTGCATCGATATATCGGCCGATATCACATCTGATATATCGGCCGATATCGCATCCGATATATTGGGTGCCGTGAAACTACACAAGTACCAGAATTATATACTATATGTTCCTTAAGTGTCTGGGATATTCGGACAGTGTACTAAGTGAACATTCGCTTTCCGGTAAGGCGGATCCTCTCCGTAGTAAATAAAAATATATAAATGTGACATATACTGTATGTGTAATACAATCAAACATAAATATGCAATAGAGTCTCCCCAAAAAATGTGCAATATAAATAAATGTTTGCCTTATGCGAAAAATAATGCACATGCCGAATTCGCCCCAGACTAGAATGACCTCCAAAATTCTTTAGACTTCTGTGAAGGTGCAATCTCTATTGTATGTAGTAGCTGAGTCTTACCGAGACTCACATAATCTCTTTCTGTGATAATCACATCAAGGTATTGTGACAAGGATCACAAACACAGGGACTCAGATGAGGACTTCGTAGTTCATTCTTATCAGCAGTTTGTATCACAGGCAGTAGCATAAAGGCATAGCAGACTCCTAACAGGCTCCAATGGTCCCTAATCTAATCAATCGGGTAGATAGTCCACCATCGAGAGCCAGCAAACATTGCAATGGAAAGCCTTAACTATGTTGCACTGAAGGTGGGGTTAATTTAACATGAGATATGTATATAGATTTTGTCATTGCCCTATTTGGCATTCTCTTGAAGGTGGTGAGTTATAGTAGGATTCTGTGTCATCAGCAGCAGGCATCTCTTGAAGCTTGGCTCCTTCTCAGGATCAGGCTGTTGTTGCTGTTATTGCAGTAATCTGTATAGGCTACTACTGTAATTGCTGATGCTGACATTGCTGATGCCAGTGCTTATGAGAATTTTCAGCATTTCCTCCAATTTGGCTTCTTTGTGGACTGGGAAGTAGAAACTCTTAACTTTTCCTTACATCCCATTCACTGACAGCATTGTGACAAAGAAGCTGTGTAGTGAAACCACAGACTGATTGCAGACTTTTTTTTACCATGGATTTATATCAGGATGACCAAAGACTAGCAACCATTACAGAGTAAATATACTCAGCCCTGTCACTCACTACAGAGATGTACTCCCTTGTCACAGGCCAGCTACTGTTTTCTCCAAGGGTTGTTGCAGGCATCTGTTCCTTCGGCAAAACAAGAGACTGAAAATAAGGTCAGTCATGACACACACACATGTGGTTAGTCTTTCCCCTAATTATAAAACGGACCACGTTGACAGGAAAGGTTAGAATATATTGATCTTGGGGCAAAAACGACTCTGAGGATAATAAATCATGGTATAAGGGTAATAGCAGAGTCAGAGTCCACCATTTTCTCAACCAGTCTGTTCCTGACTTGTACACATACCTGTATTCTAGTTGGAACAGGGCAGGTGTCTGTAAATAAAAAAATATTTTTCTCATTTAAATTTCTGAGCAAGTGGTTAAAGGGAGGTCTGTGTTCTAATGCTCTGAAAAAAATGACCATTGGGCAATAGGGGTATGGGCTGTTACGTCGACAGTGCCTAGGTCAACAGTCAAAAGGTTGATCATTATTGATCGACAGGTGAAAGGTCGACACATGCATTAGGTCGATGTGCATACGGTTGACGTGCTCAAAAGGTCGGCACAAGCAAAATGTCGACATGGAAAATGTTGACATGAGTTTTTTTGTTTTCTATGTCGACATATGTGGACGTGTACACCATATGAGGGTACTGTGTCTCCTTGCATGGCTCGCTGCTCTTTCCATACTTCAGGCACGGTCCCTCTCACTCAGCACACTATTACAGAGCCGGCCCTAGGCATAGGCAAACTAGGCAATTGCCTGGGGCATTTGGAATGCATAGGGGCACCAGCAGCTTCTGCTGATTAAAATTATATGCAGCATGCCTATATTCTGTGTGTGAGTGAAGCTGTATCTGCATATGAAATAGTGTATTCATGGAAATCACTGTAACATAGCAATCCGTATGCAGGTACAGACACAGTCGCACACAGAATATAGGCATGCCGCATATCATTTTAATTATCGGAAGCTGCTTGTGTGTCCTGGTCACATAATAATGCAAATAAGATGAATTTTCAGCAAAAAAGGTGCCTGATGTTAGCAGAACTGGGCAGGAGCTGCATGGCCTACTGAGGCAAGATCAGGGCCGGATTTGTGCCTAGGCCCGTGAGGCACCAGCCTCAGGGCGGCACCAATTAAGGGCGGCAGGCAGGCTGACATTCTGTTAAATGGCACAGTGGATGGGCAGCGGCGAGTGACGAGTGCCACCGCCGCAGACATGAATTATCATATGTAGGCGGCAGCGCCGCTCATCGCCCACCCACTCTACCATGCACATTACATCACCGCTTAGTGGCTGGGTCCGACTGTCCCCCTGCGCATCCAGAAATGGCTCAGGCTCACTGCTGCTGGCTCCCGCCCATTGGCTACAGTGTGTGAGCCAGAGAGAGACTGACGGAGACACTGTGCTAATCACTGTACTAATAAGTGCCTCCCTCCGGGTCCTCTGTACGGTGAGCAGCCCAGAGTGCTTAAAAAAATATTAAGGTGGGCTACAGTTAAATTTTTATGAAATATATATATAAGTAACAATGTATATACATATATGATTACATTAAAATAGGGGGAGGGGGGGCACAAAAATGTTGTGCCTAGGGGAGGCCTGATCCTAAATTCGCCCCTGGGCAAGATGTATGAGGAAACATCTGTATCCAAGCAGAGGCAGAGGTCACAGTGTTAACGGCTGTGCTAGTGCTGTCTGCGGGTGGGTTGGTTGTGCAATATTTTTTTTTCAGTGTTGCATAGAACATTGTGACATTTTTCAGAACATTGGAATTTCTATTTTTAACTCAAAATTAGTTACAAATCTTAAAATTATGAAATGACATTAAAACAAGACAAACAAAACAAAACAAAACAAAAATAAAAAAAAATAAAAAAAATTAAATTATAAATAAATAAAATAAAAAAAGGTGGTTGTGCAATAGTGTTCGGCATATGTGTAAGGGGCATATGTGTGCCGTGTATGAATGCGTTAGTAATGTGCGATGTATGTGTAAGGGACATTACGTGTGTCATTATGTGTATAAGGGCATTAATAAAGGTTGGCATAATGTGTAAGGTGCATTATGTTTATAAGAGCATTAATAATGTACGGCATATGTCTACGTCGCATTATGTGTATATGGGCATTAATAAAGGTTGGCATAATGTGTAATACGCATTATGTTTATAAGGACATTAATAATGTACAGTATGTCATGTGTAAGGGGTATTACTGTGTGGTATTATGTGTTTAAAGGCATTACTAATGTGTGGCATTATGTGTACAAGGTGCTCTACTGTATGGTGTAACATAGAATGGGCACTTCTGTGTGGTCTAATGTGAAAAAAGAGCAATTCAGTGTGATGTAATGTGAATAATGGGCACGACTGTGAGAAGTATATAAGGTTAAGTGGTACTACTAAGTGATGTAACGTGAATAAGGGACACTATCGCATGATATAATGTGAATAAAGTTGCACTACTGTGTGGCATACTTTGAATTGGGGGTACTATTGTGTGGCCATGCCCCTTTCCAGTAAGAACACACCCCTTTTTGGGATGCGTGCCAAATGTGCGCACCATTTTATTTAAAATACAGAGGGTAGGAGCACCAAAATGATGACTGCTGTGATGAGTGATGATGGTACTGGGAAAGGGGTGCAGGGTCAGAGGTGGAACTAGTGGCAGTGCTAGGGGGCACCAGCCAAAATCTTGCCTAGGGCATCATATTTGCTAGGGCCGGCTCTGCACTATTATATTCCCTCTGGGATGTAAAAGTATGAACAATACTTTTTTTTTTTATAAAATGTGAAAAATTCATCTACATTTTGCATGTCTAATGCTTGATTGTGTCAAACTTTTGACTTAATACATGTCAATCTTTTTCATGGTTGACCTTGTGACTTAGTGGTCGACCTTTTGACTGTCCTAATGACTGCATCCTAGGCAAAATAAGGGGTCTCTGCAATGTAGCAGTGTAAACGACATATAGGGGAAAAACAAATACTGTAGGCTCCAAGATGACAGCATCGGCAAAAGTCTGCCTAATCCTATAAAGCATCAATATATACTGGCTATACCGGCCTGGCTATTACATTTCTCCTATAGTATGTATTATAGCCACTAAGTAGGTTACATGCAGATTGTTAGAGTTATATGACTTACTGTATAGTTTCCAACATCCCTTTTTAGTTATGCTGCTTACTTTTATTAATTTAGATATTCCTGAGTCTCCAAAAAATCCAAGTAAAGCAGTGGTTTGAAACGAGACTACATTACAATCTGCAATAATTTATCTTTAGTGAGTGCTTCTTCACCAATGAGAACTTCTATAAAATATTATAGTGTGGATATTTCATCTGAATGATAAAGATGTGGTAAATGGATCAAAAATGACTGATTTAATAAAATATGCAAATAATCCGGAGATTGCTATGAAAATTGCTTTTTATTTGATTTTCTCACTACATTACTATCTAATTTAACTACACTAATGCTTACTGACTTGAACAGAGAAATAGATGACTATACTGTACATAGTCTATTCCACATCATATATATTATTTCTGGAAGGTGATTTTTGGTGACGGTCCCTCTTTCTTCCTTCATACTTAACCAAAAATCGATAAATGCGGTACCATTTTAAAGATTAAGTTCGCTGTTACTGAAGAATTGTTAAATTACATTTGCACTTTGTATTGTTTGTATAAAACTGAGTTTAAAAATGTACTTTTGGCCCTAGAGTTCTTTCCTGTATGTGTCAATATGGATCAGTTTTGCCCAGCTTCCAACCACCAACCTCGCCAAAAAATTTTAAGGCCCCCTTACACTTGTCCAACTTGTTGTCCAACAAGTTGGACCTGATTGACTTGAGATGTATCCTATGTTCAGGAGGATCAATCTCTTGGTCGGAGCCAATGTGCACAGTATTGTGCATTGGGTCCTACACATCAGGCACATCAAATTTTGTCAGACAGGCACATCAGATTTTGTCAGATAAATCTGACAAAATCTCACAAGTGTAAGGGGGCCTCAGATTTTATTCTCATGTAAAATTTTCACATTGGGCCACCCAATTATGTATTCATTTATTTGCATAGAGCTAGCAAAAGACACAGCGGGTGAGACTTAATTGGATGAGAGATTCAGAAAGTTAGAGATTTGGTAAGAAATCTCCAGGTTTTTTTTAAAAGCGGCAATAATTTACACTGCAAAACCAGTTTGATTTTGAAGTGTAAGTGATTGCCTCTTTTAAAAAAAACGGGAGATTTCTCACCAAATCTCTCATTTTCTGAATCTCTCCTCCTATTAAATCTCACCCAGCGTTTCTAAAATATCAATATTAACACAAATATGCACACACTGCTAACCAGTCAGATATGTATGCTTCCCATTCCATAGTCAATCACTGTGGTTTTTCAGAGATGCAATTGAATTATCAAATTGAACATACATTAAACAGTTATTTATAAACATACAGATCTAAAACCAAAACTAAAACATGTGCGGTTGGTTTTGGCAAAACCAAAAACACAAAGATAATAGAGATCCAAAACCAAAAACCCAAACAGGGGGGTCGATGCACATCACTAATTCTCAGCACTGCACAAAGGCAGATTGGAGGGGCTGCTCACTATTTACAGTATATTAAAGGGGATGCCTCTGTCATTATTATGACCATCAGCCTCCTGACATATATACATTCTGGGTTCATATATGTTTAGATTATTGATGTATACATGATATTTTTCATACATACTACAATGCAAATTGAGAACATATGGGTTAAATACATTTTTTATTTGCATTTTAAGAGCTCCGAGTATGCGACATTTGCATATAGATCATCATCAGCTCTTTAATGTTGTCACATAAAGGACTTCCGGTCCACAGATTACATTCTCAGATTAAACCTACACATTTCAGCAAAAGCAGCACTATAAAATATATTATGGTTATTTATTTTAAAAACTCTGTATTTCTGAACTACTTTATAATCCTCTAATATTGATAGCGAGTGTAAAAAACATAATTGTAAAGACCTGGCTACATAAATAAGGTGGCTAATGTTTTACTGCACAGCGTCATTATAGATTTAGGTGGGTATTCAATCCCTGCCGCTATTTTTGATGGGGGAAATAGCAGCAGTTGCCTATTCAATGCTTTATAGCTGTTGGGCCCGTTTTATAACGGGCATGAATTGTCACGATCACGGGCGAATCTCGACAATCCACAGCCATTTACATGGACAAGCCCCCGTTTCACCGATCGGCATGTGGGACTTTGAATCCTGCCTGGCAATGTGCGGTCGACCAAAACAAAAACGGCTGTCGGGGCGGATCAACAGTCATTACCCGGGATTGAATATGCCCATAAATCTTCTCAAGACTAAATCAGGAGTTTTGGGTTTAATCTAATTCTGTAATTTAGTGTGATTGTAATATTAAGGGTATCAAAAGATAAACAGTGTCTAGGACAACAGTAAATAGGTCGACATCAAAAGGTCAACATACACAAGGCCCACATTGACAAAAGGTCAACACAATCAAAAATCAACATCACTTTTTTTATTTTTTGAGACTATTTTATACTTTACCATCCACGTGTACTCCAATTGGGAACGGTAAAGTGTGCCGCACAGAGAAGGAAAAGGTTGACACATGAAAAGGTTTACATGAGTTTTTCATGGTTTTTTTTTTTTTGCTTGCTATCAATGTTCACAGCTGTAGACATGGAGACCCAATTAGTTCACTCGACATGCTTTGGGCCAGATGCCTGCCTGTGCTCAGCAAACTTTACCATTTCCGATCATAGTCCACGTGGATATGTTAAATTATAAAAACATTTAAAATTTTTTTTAAAACAAATCAGAAAAAAATCATACCGACCTGTTCATGTGTTGACCATTGCCATGTCAGTGTCAACCTAGTGCATGGCGATATTTTGTCAATATTGGAATTGTGCATGTTGACCTGTTGATATTGATTTTGACACTAATGACGTATCATCCATATGCCAGTTTGAAGATTTAGAAAATATTAAGAAGCAGGCCAGATATCTCATAGAAAATATCATCCTAATATCATATTTTGATTTCTCCATGCCCTAAAATACAAGGCTTATTATTTTTAAAATGTATCTCAGAATATATAATATAACCTGACTAGATCACAGTTCTATTGCATTTATTTTACATAAACATATGACATGAACCCATATGGAATTTTACTGGAGTAAAATAGATTAAATCGACTTTCATTCTTATTTTGTGGATGATAAAACTAAACTATGGGAGGCTCACAAGTTGTAAAACAAGGAAATATCAGATTTTTACCTGATAATATGTTTTCCTCTACTCATCCCTGGCAGCCAATCACTGGGTTCCTCCTTACTGGGCAGTACCAATGGAAAGGAAAAAAAGACCTCCTTCTTGTATATAACCGCCCCTTTCTCCTCCTTTCAGTGTCTTCATTTTTCAAGCTTCAATACAAAACACAGATCATTAATCATGCATTTAGCAATAGGGTAGGGAATATATGCTGCCAGGGATGAGTAGAGGAAAACATATTATCAGGTAAAAATCTGATATTTCCTCTACCTCATCCCTGGCAGCCAATCACTGGGTAATGCCCCAGCAGTCCATACTCACGGGCGGGATACAAACCATAACTAAGGATATCAGGCATCCGCCTGTTCGTCTTTATAACTGACGAAACGAATTTCTTCACTCTTTTTGCTCATGCCACCGCGGCACTGAGCACCTTTCTCCCAAATTTCGCATCTGCTGAGGACCAGACGTCCACTCTGAAATGCTTGGAGAAAGTGTGGGCTGAGGCCCAGCCTGCTGCTTTGCACAAGTCATCTATCGAGGCAGATCCCTTCTCTGCCCACGATGTGGCGATGGCCCTGGTAGAGTGGGCTTTCAGCCCTGGAGGAAGGGTTTGCCCTTTTACCTCATAAGCTTTTTGGATGCAGCTTTTGATCCACCTCGCAATCGTATCCTTGGAGGCTCTCTGTCCTATTCTACTTCCTTCAGTAAGAACGAACAGGTTCTTCGTCTTTCGCCAAGTTTCTGAGCGCTGCACATAGATTTTCAGAGCTCTGACTAAGTCTAGTTTATTCAGTTTCTCTTCTCTTGTATTGCTTGGTTTTGCGCACAAGGAAGGTAGTATAATCTCTCTATTGATATGGAAATCGGAGACCATTTTGGGAAGAAACATTGGATTGGTGCGAAGCACCACTTTATCCTCAAAAAAGTTCATATATGGCTCTTCCGCCCATAATGCTTGTATCTCCGAGACCCTCCTTGCGGAGGTGATTGCAACCAGAAAAGCTACTTTCCAAGAAAGAAGCTTTGCTGATATGTCCTGTAAGGGTTCGAAAGGCGGCTCCATGAGAGCCCCTAGGACCAAATTGAGGTCCCATGGCGCTATGGGTTGTTTAATCCTTGGCCTAATTTTGGTTGCGGCCTGCACAAACCTCTTGACATATTTGTTGTTGGCAACTTCCATGTCCAACATGGCTCCTAATGCCGCAATCTGTACCTTCAGTGAATTGGTAGCCAGACCTTTGTCTAGTCCAGCTTGCAGAAAAGTTAATATCGATGGGATACTCTTTGGTGGGCTGTGGTTTTCCAAACACCAAATTCTGAATTTCTTCCAAGTCTTGTAGTAGACACTTGATGTTGACTGCTTCCTTGCTTTAAGTAGGGTTGTTATGACCTGTCGTGAAAACCCCTTGTTTCTCAGCGCCTCGGACTCAGCAGCCACGCCGTCAAGTGCCATGATGGAGGCTGTCGTTGACTTATCTCTCCTTGGGATAGTAGGTCTGCCCTGTCTGGGAGTCT
The DNA here is from genome assembly GCF_055691185.1 of Crinia signifera. Lineage (NCBI taxonomy): Eukaryota > Metazoa > Chordata > Amphibia > Anura > Myobatrachidae > Crinia > Crinia signifera. Next base: position 92,249,286 of record NC_139219.1, read on the forward strand.
TACTGGGCCGTCTACTGCCAGCTGCAACAGTATTGCAAACCATGCTCTGCGTGGCCAAAAAGGGAGTATAGCTATCACCCTTGCTCTTTCCCTTTGTACTTTCCTTAGCACCCGGGCAATTATTGGGATTGGCGGGAACACGTAAGCTATCTCCATGTCCCATCTGGATGTTAGTGCATCCGTCTGTGCTGCTCGCGGGTCCCGAAATCTGGAAAAAAACGTTGGAACTTGATTGTTTTGAGCCGTTGCCATGAGGTCCACCTGTGGTGTACCCCATCTGTTCACCAGTGATTGGAATACCTCCTTGTTGAGTTTCCATTCCCCTGGTCTGCACATGTGTCTGCTTAGTCTGTCTGCCATCACATTTTCTCTTCCTGCTAGATGTATTGCTAGCAAGTTTACTACTCTTGGCTCGGCCCATTCCAACAGCTCCGATACTTCTTTCATCATCATTCGGCTCCTTGTCCCTCCTTGATGATTGATATAAGCCACCACTGCTTGATTGTCCGTCCGGACGACTACCTCCGATCTTATGAGCTTGTCCTGAAAGTACCTGCATGCCAGAACCACCGCTCGCATTTCTCTTAGGTTCGAGTGTTTTCCTCTCCAGTACTCCGACCACTCGCCTTGAACCGTATCTACTCCACATACCGCTCCCCAGCCTGTACTGCTGGCGTCGGTTGTGACTACTACCTGCCTGGTCTGTTCGAATGACTTGCCTTCGGTCAGCCTGCCGCTGTTCTGCCACCACCGCAGGTCTTCCTTGGCCCGTCTTGACAGCAGAATTCTTTGTGACAAGTTTTTTCCATCCCCATTCCACTGCAATAGGAAACATTCTTGCAGTTTTCTGAGGTGGAATCGTGCCCAAGGTACCAGCTCTAGTGCTGCTGACATTAACCCGAGTATCTCCATACACTGTCCTGCTGACACTATGGTCCTTGACATTAGTACTTCCGTTTTTTGTATTATCTTCGTCCTTCTTTCGGCCGTCAGTGCGACCTTCATTCTGTGTGAGTCTATTACGGCCCCTAGATATTTTATCACCTTGGTCGGTTTCAGTTGACTCTTTTTTCTGTTGACTAACCATCCGTGTTGTTCTAGGCACCTCACGACCCTTCCTGTGTGTCGTTCTGCTTCCTGTTCTGAGTCTGCCACAATCAGCAGGTCGTCGAGGTAGGGCCAAATTGCGATACCTTCTTGTCTCAATTTCGCTACTATTACTATAAGCACCTTTGAGAAGGTCCTGGGTGATGTTGATAGGCCGAATGGAAGGGCTACGAATTGGTAATCCACTCCTCCTATCGAGAATCTTAGAAATTTTTGGTGACCCAGAAAGATCGGTATATGTAGGTATGCGTCCTTCAAATCCACCGATGTCATAAAAGATCCTCTTCTGATATCTGGGAGTATGGATTTTACCGACTCCATCTTGAATGGCCTTGTCTCTACAAACCTGTTCAGCCTTCTGAGGTCCAGGATGGTCCTGAATCCTCCGGACGCTTTCCTTACTATGAAGAATCTTGAATACCATCCTGTCCATCTTTGATCTTCCTGTACCTTGATCACTACTTTTTGCCTTAGCATTTCTTCCAGGCTTGCCATTAATGCTGTTCTTTCTTCCCGGTTGTGTGGAACGGGGGATTCTATGAAGAACGACCCTGGTTTTTTTAAAAACTCGATCTTGTAACCTGTTTGTATTACTTCTAGCACCCATTTGTCTGTGGTAGTCTCTTCCCAGGCGTGGTAATACTGCAACAACCTGGCTCCCACAGCAACTGGTTCGTCGTCATTGCTGCTCTCTTTTAGAGGGGAATCTTCCTTCCCTGCCTCTTTGGGCACGAAAATTACCCCTCGCTTGCCAGGGAGTCCTCCTATAACTTCTTCCTGGCCTGTATGCTCTGGCGTCCTTGAAGTCCTGTGCTTGGTATCTGAATGGTCTGGTTGATACCGACTTCCTTGCGGCCTTTTCTTGTGGAAGCCAGACCGACTTTCCACCCGATATCCTTGAAATGATATCGTCCAGTTGTTTACCGAACAAATAGCTGCCTTGGAAGGGGAGCGACATGAGTTTATTCTTCGATTGGACATCTGCCGCCCAAGGTTTGAGCCAAAGAGCTCTCCTAACTACTGCCGCCGTGGCTGTAGACCGGGCCGCTAATTTCACGGCATCTACTGAAGCCTCACACAAAAACTCCACCGCCAGCTGTATGTCCTGAATGGATTTTATCAGGTCAGACCTCCGTATGCCGTCTAGCATGTCCCCTTCCAGCTGTTGGCACCAGCTCCTGAGGACCCGAGATGTGACTGCCATTGCCGCCGACGGTTTCAGAGCTGCCCCTGAAATTAGGTGCTGCTTCCTAAGGCCCAGTTCAATGCGCCTCTCCATCGGGTCCTTGAACACGTTTGCCTCCTCAAGTGGCAGCGTGGTTTTCCTCGATATCCGGGCTATAGCCGCATCGACCTTGGGTAACTCTTCCCATGCTGACACATGAGCCTGGTCAAAGGGATACATCCGATTAATTTTAGGTGGAACCGCCACCCTCCTGTCGGGGTGTTTCCATTCCTCCTCAATGATTCCCCTCAGGGAGGCTGAGAGTGGAAACTTTTTCCCCTTTTTCTTTTTATCTTGGAACAAGAGTTCCTGCAAGTTTAAGTCCTCTTGCTGATCTTCGATTTTTAATGACTTATGTATTAACTCCAGTAGGTTTTCCACCATTACTGGGTTATAATCCATATCCGTCTTATCCTGCGGATCATCATCCGGGTCCATGTCCAGTAGGCCCGTAGATGGCCCCTCTGCTGGCCCAGCCTGAGAATCCTCAGAGTCTGATAACACAGCATGCTTCCTTTTGGTGCTTAATTTAGCCAAGTCTTCCTTGGTCACAAACTTCCCTGATAATGCCGTACTCAGCATATCTACTAACCCTGCCATTTGGCTAGGTGAAAACAGTTGCGAAGTTTTGCAGGCTTCACAGACATCCTCTTTATAGCCCTCTGGCAATTTTTTGTCACACCTTGCACACTTAGAAGTGTGAACTCTCCTGTGTTTAGATTTAGTGCCGTCCTTGCTTGCTTCGGACCTAGGCACATAACACAACACCTGAGTATCATGACAGAAAGCACCATACACCATTAAAAAAAAAAAAAAACACAAAAAAACCTGGTCTCTCACCCCGATTTTTTAGTGCTAGGCCGTTTATCTTCATCCATGGTATCAGACGGGCGCTTTGAAGATAATACCAATGCCACTTACTCCTATGAGAGGAGGTGATCTATAACCAACATATCCAATGAATATCACCATAGCCATATTTGCCATAAGTGGCTTGTTTGTTTATAAGGCGTATATGCATTTATCCTCTACTTACAATTATACCGCAGGAAACAACCACCTTCCAGGCCCACAAGACCTCCGTTGCGTATCCAGCTCCCTTGGAAGATAATACCCACGCTATGTCCGGCAATAGTTTGCAGCAGCCGCGCGCATAGGCACTTCCGCCTTATACGCCGGCTGCCGCGTCACCGACGTCCGCGTCACCGACGTCCGTCGCGTCCTCCTGACGCTAGCGCCCGCCGATGACGTCCGCCTCCTTCCCTGTGGATGAACGGAGGCCAGGCTGCCGCGTGCACCTACGCCGCCTGAGGACGCCGCCGTTCAGCCGTTTAGACGGCATCCGGCACCCGGGCTCCATGCCCACGGAGGCCGACCAGTGCTCTCCCTTCCCCGCACCTAAAGGTAAAACGGGGGCATTTTCTTGGTAATAAAAACCGCACTCTTCACGGGGTATCCTTACTGCCCAAATGGAAAGGAAAAAAAGACACTGAAAGGAGGAGAAAGGGGCGGTTATATACAAGAAGGAGGTCTTTTTTTCCTTTCCATTGGTACTGCCCAGTAAGGAGGAACCCAGTGATTGGCTGCCAGGGATGAGGTAGAGGAAATGTATTTTACTAGCCTCTCATAAAAAGCAGCAAGCAAGGCCTAAGCTAATGGTACTTCAAATGAAATAGGTATAATGGAAACGGTCCAGAAATCTATCTCTATTAGAAGGTCACTGTGAGAGGTGATTTCTCTGCTACAAGACAGAAGGCTTGAATTTGGAACAAGTAAATATACTAGCAGAGGTAATAAAGCACACTCCTACCAGGGAAATAATTTTATGATCTTAAGCCAGGCATGTCCAAACTGTGGCCCTCCAGTTGTGGTGAAACTACACATCCCAGCATGCCTTGCAATAGCTTTAGCATTCCCTAATAGCAAAACTGTGGCAAGGCATGATGGAACTTGTAGTTTCACAACAACTGGAGGGCCATAGTTTGGACAGGGCTGTCTTAAGCGTTTCTGTAAGCGAGGCATGTCCAAACTATGGCACTCCAGCTGTTGTGAAACTGCAAGTCCCATCATGCCTTGCCACAACTTTACTATTAGGGAATGCTAAAGCTATGGCAAGGCATGCTGGGATGTGTAGTTGCACAACAGCTGGAGGGCCACAGTTTGGACATGCCTGTTGTAAGGTTTTCTCCATAAGATGTAATCTTTGTTGAAAGGGGCCATAAGCTTTGTATTCCAAAAATACCATGTATGACTACTTAGCATCTTGTTAACTGGCCCACAGAATGTGCCATTATAATTTCACTGT
>NC_139219.1:92258922-92398922 GCF_055691185.1 Crinia signifera
CTGCGGAGTACCTGCACTGTGGGGGCATTTATGTACCTGCACTGTGGTGGCATTTATGGATGTGGAACTCTGTTGCCATAATTTGAATATTGGAGAAAACTGTGCTCCGTAATATAAATTTGTATTATTTTGTGGCCACACCCCTTCCCCATGAAGCCACTCCTCTATATTTTTGGCTTGAGCACCCACCAGCAAAAACATAAATCGGCACCTATGCACAGACCTATCAACAGCCCAATGTCAATTACTAGAATTATAGCATGCCATCACATGTAGTTTCACCCTTGACTTGGGTACACATTTGAGGTGATTTTTCGATCCACTTACCCACTGGAAGCTGCTATTCCAGTGGTAGCCAACTGCACTCCTCGATAGCTACCAACAGTTCACATTTTCCAGTCAACCTAGCTGCTGCACAGGTGCACTCGTTACTCATTAACACATTTTAAAAGATCCACAGGAGGAGCTAATTACTTCACTTGTGATTCTGTGAGGAGACCTGGAAAACATTAACTGTTGGTAGCTCTCGAGGACTAGAGTTGGCTACCCCAGTGCTATTCACATACCATATGCGCTGATCATCGGACATCTATTTTAAAAAAAATACAGATCTAAAACCGAAACTAAAACATGTGCCGGCGGTTTTGGCTAAACCAAAACACAAAGATAATACAGATCCAAAACCAAAAAACCAAAGAGGTGGGTCAATGCACATCTCTAATTCTAACTACTCTAATTCTAAGATGCCTCTGTCAGTATTATGTCCATCAGCATCCTGACATATATACATTCTGGGTTCATATATGTTTAGAATATGGATGTATACATGATATTTTTCATACATACTGCAATGCTAATTGAGAACATACTGTATGGGTTAAATAAACTTTTTATTTGCAATTTTAGAGCTCAGAGTAGGCCTATGGCTCTTATTCTGATTGAGTCGGACGGCTGCGTGTGCGGTCGAACGGCCGATGTTTGGTGTTTGCACATGTGCAGAGGCATTTCTGCGCATGTGCGAACGCCTCGCACGTCCAAACATGGCGTGAGTTCCGTGCAGAAAACGATCGGTTGGAACCATCCGAGAAGGGGGTGGAGAGGGGCGTGAAGGGATGTTTGGTCTCATTACCATATGCGTACGCCCCGTGTTTCATGGGCGTTCCCATGAAAACTCTGGGCGTACGTATGGTAATCTGGCCGTGATGCATCTGAGGGGTGGACATCTGACATAGCCGGATGTCAGCTGCCCGCTCATATTTCTGCTTTCATATGGAAAAATGTCCGAGTGGTCTGGAGCAAAGGATAGACAGTTTCTAGGACAACAGTCAATAGGTCGACACCAAAAGGTCAACATAACACAATGCTGACATTAACAAAGGTCAACACAAGCGAAAGGTGAACATTGACAAAAGGTCAACATAATCAAAAGTCAACATTGTCTATCCTGCCACCCCCCCCCCCACCACCACAGGAAATGGAACTGTCCTGCGGAATTCAGGACAGTTGGGAGGTATGCTTTTACTGCGAATGGGAAATTGCCCAGTATGCTCATTGGCCTTACATTTCTGTGAGTATAAAATCTCAGGAGGCTTTTACCATTCTAGATGTTTAGTTTATATAACTAAGGACACACATTTGCCTCACTCAGGCACTAAGACAAGGTGCCTGATTAAAAAAAAAAATACCCCCCCTTCCCAGTCTCTCCTCAGCATAGGCATATCTAGGGGGTGGTCCAGGGGTGCACCTGACCACCCATTAGACTGCCTGGCCGATCCAGTCCAGCGCTAGCAGCTACAGGGTGCTGTACTCTGCCCTGAGTCCCCACTCATAAGATATGCACAAGCAGCATCCCGCTCATGTAGCAGTGTGCTGGTCGCTGCTTGAGCATATCTAATGTGAGTTGACCCAGCACAATGCATACTGAATGTGCGGGTCCCCACCCCAAGCATATCTAATGAGCGGGGACCCAGTGCAGTGCATATAGACTGAGCGCGTCCCCGCTCATTAGATATGCTTGGGGTGGGGACCCACTTATTCAATGCGCTGGGTCCCTGCTCATTAGATATTCACTGTTGCCGGCTCCCAGTGACAGCCATCACAGCCGCCTGTGCCGCAGAGCCAGGGGGGAAGGAAAGTTGCATGGGGGACAGAGGTTCAAGGGAGACAGGTGGATGGAGAGGTGCAAGGGGGACAGAGAGGTACAGAGGGATAGTGAGGTGCAGGGGGTCACAGAGGTGCAATGAATACGGGGGCATACACATATATATATATAAAGTCATCTGGGGACATGGCCAGCAGCTCAGAGAGCCCTGGGCATTCCCTCACAGTGGCAGAAAAATGGGGTAGTGTCTGGCAGGAGTGGCACCCCGCTAAGCCAAGACTCTTCACATGAGGCCACATCCCTTTTTAGGGCATGCGCGGCAGATTCGAACTATAGTTAAATCTGGGACCACCCATTACTATATTTCTAGATTCGTCTGCGCTCTTCAGTGAATACATATTTGTCTTGATTAAGTTCAATGTCATATTATTAACAAACAGCCCTAACCCTTTCTGTCCATTGTAACCCTTTCTGTCCATTGTTGAGCTGTTGTCTGATGGGGTCCCAGAGCAAAATAGTTTGAGAACCCTGCCTTAGATGAATGTTTGAATGCTTTTTTAAATGTTACTTTGTTCAATAAACTTTTGTTTACAATGATAAACTACAATATTTTCATGGTGAAATCAATGTCAGTAAATTCTGAGTACAAATAATATGTAAGATTAATAGACTTGGTTATATGCACAAAAAAACTATTTTCTCTGAATCCTGAATAATGTTTAAGAATTACATACACGTGAGTATGCCAACTTGTGTGAGAGAAGAAATTCAATTTAAATAGCACAGAAGCATCAGTTAGTGATAATGAAGCAAACAACATTCTGTTTTAATGAACTCATGGCTGGCAATTGAATCATGCTTTCCCATCTGCTGTAAATATTTTCTTGTCTGAACAAGTGATTAGTTAATGATGTATATATTTGGTTAGCTGCAAATCCATTATATGCAACTAAACATAGAACTGAGTCATATCCATAATTTAAATAATCAGAAATATTTACATGACCTTTTAGCAAAGTCAGATATGGGTAATGACATAATTTTGGGAGAGGAACATTTATTTCCCATTTATCACCCACAACATTTTGTCTTCTATTCCATCAAGTGTTCACACATCTAGATAAGTATTGGGAAGCAGTGCCAGATTAAGCCTTCTGGGAGCCCGGGGCACTTTAGACAGGGGGGCCCCCTTGCACTTGTCATTACTGGCCGCAAACTGCATGGGTGAATATTACACTGTCAAAACACAGAGTAAAGGCAGTATAAACTTGGTCAATGGGTAACATACATACATACCACATGAAAAACCTGTGTTTGTCCCTCTGCACCTTACTCTGTAGGAGACCTCACAGTCCCAGTGCTGCCTCTGATTAAAAACCCTCCCATGACTAGGCTGCTGCTGCTGTTCTCCATGGGCCTGAGAAGCATGTAATGAGCTCCACCAATCAAGACTCAGCACAAACGTCTCAGCCTCTGCCCTCTGGTGCAAAGTGTCATTGGACTTAGTCAACTCCCAGTAATGCACTGCACACTTGGCTCCCGATGTTCAGCACCATTAATCATCGTCACATTGGCAGATACTGTAGGTGAAGCTGCAGCACTACCCCACTCCCATGTACCACAACCTGTTAGTTGAACTAAAACCCCATTAATTATTTAATTTATTATTTGAATGTTAAGGTGAGTTAGTTTGTTGTAGTGAGTGCTGGGCCCCCTGTGTTTGTATTTACTAGAGTGTGTGGTCACAGGCCACTGCACCCCATCCTGGGAAGTGGGTGCTTTTTGCACTCCATTCGTAGGGATGCAAGTGTGTTGGTACTTCTGTATCTATCTATTTGGGTTGATTTTTAATTAACCTCTGTTACTGTGATCATAGCTTTCTCATGCACCCTAGATAAGCTCATTTACCTGAAACCTGTGACAGCTGCTTCTTTAATACTAATTCAGGTGCTGCATTTGGGATTGTCTCACCTTTAAAAGCCATAAGGTACTTGGCAATTGAGCTTTAACCCAAGAAAAAAACACATGTTCATTTTAGCTATGATGTGTAAGCAGTTGCCAGGTTCCTAGGAAAACCAGTTGTTAGTGTAGGACTTGCAGTGAAAGGGGGTCCCTTGGCGATGGGCTGCAAGCTTAAATGCATTGATCAATTCATGAACTAAAATCCCATTATTAATTTAATTGATTATTTGAATGTTAAGGTGAGTTATATATATACTCACTAGTAGTTGTGCCCTACTGGTAAAATCAACTGCATGTGCCTTTTCTGTACTCCTCTCCTTGATTGGGGCATCTTGAACATTACTGTATATTGCCTACCGTTCGTTCTGGTGCTCTGCACCTTTCATAACCAATGCAATTCCTCATTCCTGCCTGGGGTGTCGCTCTATGCAAACGAACATATAGCATACTCTGGTTGCATATAATGGCTTACTGTGATCACTGACCTTGTAGGTTTCTAATACTACAGATAGAACCGCTCTCATCTGAGTGACTTTCCGAGTGCCATTCATCTCACCACGGCGTGGATGAGGCTATGCAAAAGCGCCAGTGATAATGACTGTTAAAGTGACGTCAGCGAGGGATTGCGATGTGAGGCTCCCCCCCCCCCCACACTTAAGGCAGTGCACTTTTTTGGCAGCGCATCCAGCACGGCATATCCCAGGTCTCCTCCAGCAAAGTTGGGAGCTATGCAAATATACATTAAAGTTTTATGTGCTTGTTATGTCCTCTTGATGGGTGGACCATGGGCCTTATTCTGGTTGGAGCGGCCAAACGTGCGTACGTTCGCTATTAACGTACGCTAGCCGCACGCGGCCGTTGGGGTTAAGCACACCCACAACTCAGCCGCATACGTACGGGCATAAACAACGTAGAAGGGGAGTGGCGTACAAATGAGCGTACGCCAACGTACACGGACGGGCCGGCCCTTACACTCCGACAACTGGCGTACAACTGAGCGTACGCCGCCGTTTACGGACGTCTCTCGTCCGTCTTCCCACCGCCTTCTTGCGGAGATCTGAGCGTACGCCAGCTTGCACGGACGGGTCCCTATTGTTTTCAATGGAAAACTCAGCTTATGTCACCGCTCGTGAGAGTGAGCGTACGTCCGTGTACGCTGGCATACCCTTCACATATATGGACCTGCAAATCTTGCCTTTCAACTACAATTCTGACAATTGATTAATTAATCTATTTGTTATTCAATTATTGTTTTCTATTAACTCAATTGTCTACCTTAATAAAGACCTAATAAAACAACATTTTAACCCTCATTACATGTATATTTGTTATGTTCTAATGTGGCATTTTAATCACTATCTATGTGTCCCCATATTGCTGTTACTTTTAAATCAAGTTATGTTGGTGTTTCTGTATATGTACTAAATTATGTCCATAATTACTTTGTCCACAATGTGTAACATGTATACCTACCCTGATGTTATGTGTGATGTTTTAATCGAACAACATTAAACATTCATGCATTTTCACTATGTGTTATTTTACTCAAAAACACACACATTCACACATCAATCATTACCCCTCACCTCAAATTACAAATATAACTTACATTACACATCTGTATGTACCTACCCTTACAAGCCCTCTAACATATTTATTATTAAAAACACAGGCAATTAATAAGACAATAGAAACGTTTATTTAGAACAAAAATAATAAGGGGGGGGGGGGGGGGATAAAAATAAATTAAATGCGGGCCTCCAGAAGGCCAAAAAGAATCTGTAAATACAGGAGGGTCAGGACGATCTCCCGCATGAGGGCTGCCACCTCCTCCTGCTGCTGTTAAGTGTCTGTAGTGAAGGGATAAAAAAAAAATTAATATATAACATACACAAATGTTTGCTGTATTTGTACATAATAAAAAGTTCAGAGTTATGTGTGAAGGCCACATACATTTTTAAACTACATTGAAGATGGGTCTGCTGTAAACACAGTACTAAAAAATAATATGTTAACACACACATACTGTACATAGTAAATAACATTAATTCAATTACTCCTTCTTGGATGAATGTATGCTGTATCCCAATTGGTAGTTTGGTTTTGGGGGACTGTCCTCTAACCTCACAATTAGGCTGTGCTATTTAAGGGTTATGACATTGTTGTGGCTTAAGCACTCCTTACTATTTTAAATTTAGGACATTGCTGTACAAATTATAGGTCTACAGCTATGTTTGTAAAGCATGCATCCGCATGGCCTCACACACTATTAACAAAACAATCTCTACATTTATGTTGCACATCATGCTGGGAACTGGAGTTACCCAACACCTGGAGCCACATAACTACCACACCACTAATGTCGGATATCTCATTGGATGTACTGTTATGTCAATTATTCAAGGGGTGAGGCATGGCCACACTCCAAAAAACCACCAAGGGGACCCTTGTTCCTGGAGAAGGACAGGACACACCTCATGGTCGCCCTGCAGTGATATGTTGCAACTAATGTTGATGTTGGATACACATATGTGGTTGTTGTGATTGTTTATGTGTAGAAATGTGTAGGTAAACATTAGACACATTATTTACTTACGGCTACTTGAGCCATCCTGGTCGCCGCTGGTTGGCTGTGCGGTGGTTGGGGGGGTCAGGAGCAAGGGGGATGGGATGGGAATTTGGATAGAGGTAGTGGGTGTGAGTGGGGATTGGAGAGGTTTGGGGGTGGGTGGTGGAGAGGTGTAGGGGGGTTGGAAATGGGGTGGGGAGGGGGTGGGGGTAGGGGTGGGGGTAGGGGTGGGGGTAGGGGTGTGGTTGGGGGTAGGGGAGGGGGTTGGGGAGGGGGTGGGGGTGGGGGTTGGGGAGGGGGTGGGGGAAGGGGATGGGGAAATTGTGTGGGCCCCAGCTTGAGCCATTGTCTCGGCCTCCTCTTCCTCCTCCTCCTCTTCCTCCTCCTCTTCCTCCTTCTCCTCTTCCTCCTCCTCTTCTTCCTCCTCCTCTTCTTCCTCCTCCTCCTCTTCCTCCTCCTCTTCCTCCTCCTCGTCTGGCTGCTCCAGGGCTGCCTGCTCCTGGGCTGCCTGGTCCCGGGCTGCCTGCTCCCGGGCTTCCATGCGTGCCCTTGCCCGTGCTGAAATGTTCATGTTGATGACATAGAAATCGAAGATTGGGTTGCATAAAAAAGGGGGAAAGAAAAATTCACATTAGTCATGCTCATAACCTTCCAAATTATCATTGCTGTTATATTTCAGACATTTATCATGCAAACTAATTGATATGCTACACCCAAAAACTGAGCAACTACTTAAACCCCCCCTATACACCCCCTATACACCCATATACACCCCCTATACACCCCATATACACCCCCTATACACCCCCTATACACCCCCTATACACCCATATACACCCCATATACACCCCCTATACACCCCCTATACACCCATATACACCCATATACACCCCCTATACACCCCCTATACACCCCCTATACACCCCCTATACAACCCATATACACCCCCTATACACCCATATACACCCCCTATACACCCATATACACCCCCTATACACCCCCTATACACCCATATACACCCATATACACCCCCTATACACCCCATATACACCCCCTATACACCCATATACACCCCATATACACCCCCTATACACCCATATACACCCCCTATACACCCATATACACCCCCTATACACCCCCTATACACCCCATATACACCCACATACTCAGGAACATATTTATAAAAAGTACAGAAAACATTTGCAAAAAAACGCAGACATACTAGTAATAAAAACTTACATCGGGCAATATGGCGGCGAAGTGTGCAGAGCAACACTGGCTGCCGCCGGCGCAGGTCAGACCAGCGCCGCTCAACTTGCCCCAGGCTTCTGCAGACGCCGGTCGTGGAGTATATTAGGCGGCGGGCAGCAGTATACGCCCGCCGCTTGTCCATATTGCTGACATATGGGCCCCTGGGCCCCAGGTGACGGTCCATGACCTCAACAGCTCCTGGGTCGAAAACGGCCTAGCCCTGGTTGAAGTCATAGTGCCAATGGCGCAGTTAATAATTGCAGGTACATATATCACTTTTGGTGCTTGCTGATTGGTCTAAAAAATTGTTTGTTTGGTATTAACTTTATTAATCCTTCTTACATTAACAAACTGGATGCGAATAGAAACTTACGCGGACCGTTCCGATATACACAGACCAAAACCAACAGCATGCATTCAATATATAGGCCCTTATTCTGATCTAAGCGGTAACGGCCGCTTGCGGCCGTTCCGCCGATGTTTTCGCTCTGCGCATGTGCAGAGGGCACTCTGCGCATGTGCAGGCGAAATCGCCGCACAATTTTTTTTACCGCCGCAAAGGGGGTGGATAGGGGCGTGAGGGGCTACTTAGCCTCATTTCCCTATGCATACGCCCCGCGTTTCATGCGCGTTCCCATGCAAACGCGGGGCGTACGCATGGTAATGAGGCTGTGACGCATGTGTTGGGGGCGGGCATCTGACATCGCCGGATGTCAGCTGCCCGCCCCCATACATGCTTTCACACGGACAAGTGTCCGTGAGGTCTATGGTTGCGGGAGCTGGTGGAGCGTGCGGCCCTGCTTTCGATGGTTGGCGACCATCGAATGCAGGGGGCTGCTCCAAGATGGTGGAGGCGTATCCCCCGCCATTTTCATGCGGACCGCCACATGTCCGCGTACGGACGGCCGTGGCGATCCGTATGGAAGGCGGGGATTCGCCTGCACGGTCGGAGCCGCATATGCGGCTCCGGCCGCATCAATCAGAATAAGGGCCATAGAGAGGAACTGTATATACAGTGTGCGAAAAATAATACACGCAAGCGTCTACTTATAAATACGCTGCTTAAAGGGGGGCACAATACACCGTTTCCATGGAGAGACGTACTGTATATACAGTGTGCGAAAAATAATACACGCAAGCGTCTACTTATAAATACGCTGCTTAAAGGGGGGCACAATACACCGTTTCCATGGAGAGACGTACTGTATATACAGTGTGCGAAAAATAATACACGCAAGCGTCTACTTATAAATACGCTGCTTAAAGGGGGGCACAATACACCGTTTTCCATGGAGAGACGTACTGTATATACAGTGTGCGGAAAATAATACACGCAAGCGTCTACTTATAAATACGCTGCTTAAAGGGGCACAATGCAACATGTTGGTGTATGACAATTTCAGACTCATTACATATGTAAGGAAAGCATTATAACGTGATGTTTTGAAATGTGACTCACAAAGCATACACGAACTCCAACAGATACCAGCTGACAACACTCATCATTGGAATGACAGGTGCACACATTTCACGATGCAGAACACAATGCTCCACAACCTGTGTATGTGCATATACAGGTGATTGATCAGGTGCGTGGAGACCTGCGTAATTTAAGCGGCAATTATCGGCGGGAAATATCGGCTTAAATTAGCAAGTACATTGCAGGAAAAAATATACGCCCCCTTGTTCATGGCGGGAGATTAACATATAAATATTCAGTCAGATGCAGGCCAGAATTGCTGCAAACATGTCTAACTCAGACGATTCCGCAGCTGAGGATGCTCTGCAGAGAGCACAAGCAGAATCCCTGCTTGAAGCGTTACAGAAGAGGGAACAGGAGCGGAGAAGGAGGGCTCAAGAGAGAGGTAGCCTGCCAGACCAAGCGGGCCCCTCACTAACAGGCCCTGTTCAACCTCCACCAGCTCCACAAGGGCCAAGCAACCAGCCAGAACAAGAGGTTGCATCTCTCCAAACAGGTGTGACCCAGCAGGTGCATGGTGAGAGAACTGGGGCCACCAGAAAACAGGCTGCAACATCGAGGGTGAGGACTGAGCAGGATGCCACCACCAGAAAGAGAAACCCTGCATTTGTAGAGGCAGAATTAAGAATCTTAGTGCCCAGGGCACGCGAATGGATAGAATTGGCAACCAGGAAGCCGGGTGCCAGTGCAAGGAGAAAGCTTTGGGACAAGATCACAGAGGAAGTGAACCAGGTGTCACCAGTGGTCAGAGATTGGCTAGCGGTGAAGAAAAGGTTAGTGTGTTTGTCAGGGCTATTTTTCAGCAGGCTCCAGCAGGAACTGAGGCCCTTATTCTAGTTCACTCAGACAAAATATTTCTTAGATGGACAAAACCATGTGCACTGCAGGTGAGGCAGGTGTTACTTGTGCAGAGATAATCAGATTTGGGTGGGGTTTTACACCTGCCTCACCTGCAGTGCACATGGTTTTGACCATCTAAGAAATATGTGGTCAGAAAGAGTGACCTAGAATAAGGGCCTCATTTGCTGCTGGAGCCTGCTGAAAAATAGCCCTGGTGTTTGTCCCCCTGATAATGTCATATGTGTGTACATATGTTACATGTATGTTTTGAGAATAATAGAAAGGTGTGTTTGTAGATAGTGCTACACTTCAATGTCACATGTGAACACAACCATGTCTAATAACCCACATTGATATATGAAACATGCACCATTGGTGTGATGTGAGGTTATGGGCACAGTTCTGCTCATGTGAAGTATGTGATGGGACAAGAGAAAGTGTGTTTTTGAAAGAGTTGTTGTAACATGTTCCATATGATGCTACTGAAACAAGAATGAGCAAACTGTGCACATGTAGCTGGTGAGAAACTACACATCCCAGTATGCCATCCCATAGTTAAATTACTCCATAATAACCACATTGTCAAGCTATGGTGGAATGTGTAGTTTCACAACAGGTGGAGGTGCATAATTTGGCCATGGATGATGTCATTTCTGCATAGTGATGTATGTATGTGCATTTAGTGGCCTAATGAATGTGATGAGACACTGAAATGCCTCCTAATGGAGACATGAATGTGTGTGTGGGACACATATGGCTAAAAAACATAAGATCACCCACACTAGGAAATGTCACGTAGCTAGGGGTACCACCTAGTCCCTTTAATTCCGGACACATATTAATTACACAGTTTCTGTGGCTGGCTGACTTCAAGACTCCACTTCACCTAATTTTAAACTGCCACAGAACCTGTGTAAGTAACATGTGTCCGGAATTAAAGGGACTAGGTGGTAACCCTACACGTAGCACAGTGGTGCACATATCTCATGGTGATATTTGTATTTTTAAACTTGTAGGTGGACTGACTTCAAAACGGCAATGAAGAGGAAGATGACTGACCGGTACAACCACAGCATGTCCACCGGGAGAGGTCCTATGCCCGATCATTTGGAGTATACCCCCCTGGAGCAGGACACCTTGGACGTCATTGATGTGGGCGAGGTCAGGGGGATCTCCAATATGGACAGTGAGCTCCCGGCGGAGGTCTTTGATGCTGCTTTTGATGGTAAGTCACAGTAATGCATTGTATTTTGAAAGAGATTTTTTAGTGCGTATGTGATGGTGACATTTTTTTCAATTATTATCCTAGCAGAAGCAGAAACCCAGGATGTACCGGCAGCATCTTCCTCTGCAGAGCCACAGGTGGAGCGAGTGGTCCAGCCTCCACCAAGAAGACACCCCCAGCCCCAGCCACAGGAGACATGGGAAGAGAGCATGATGGTGACGCTGGAGAGGATCGAGCAGCAAGGGGTGGATGCTGCGCTCCGTCAGCAGCAGATTGGGGAATTTTTGGAGGATTGGAAGGCCACAAACAGGCAGCAGTGTGAGGCCTTCAACCGCATTAATGACACTCTGGCGGCTGGCATGCAAAACATTGGCCAACACCTCAGCCGCCTGAATGACATTCTTGCGGAGCTGCTGCCCACCGCCAGGTCCCTAAGGGACAATCCCCCATCTGCTGCCCCACCCCAAGCTGCTCCCCAACCTTCCACCTCTGCTGACCCTCCTGTGTCCACTAGGGGAAGACGCCGCAAGCCATCTGACCCAAAGGCCCCTGTCCCCAAGGCCCCATCTAAAAGGGGGAGAAAAGGGCCCAAATAATGAGACCTGGTTCACTTCCTCTGTGGTTGGACCCCAAATGTTTAAATTGCACTGGACATCCACTTCCTGAGTTGGCCATCTATCCATTTGCGTGCCATGGGCATTAAAGTTCTTATTTTGACCTCTACAAATGCAGGATACATTTTTGGTGGTGTGTATCTTGCTTAGTATTCACCCTGGTTGTTGCAGTATGTATTCTGGTGTCCCCATTTCTTTCACCATTGCATTTGCAGGGTAACACATGTTTGGAGATATGCAACCTCTTGTTCTGGTTGTTTTTTTTATTTTTGTGTCTATTTTATTTGTTTATTTCATTTCTGACATTAAAGTGTCAAATAAGCTGTGATGCTGAACAGCAAATAAATTTCTTTTACCAATTCAATAAAAATTGTGGTATGTGTAATTTCTTGTGTGAAACAAATACTACATTTATGTGTACTTACTGACCAGGGTATTTTTGCAAATTTGTTGAAGTGTGGTAGAAGTTCCCCATGTGTAACCCTCTCCATGGCCATTGCCATGTTCCTATCCAACTTTTCCCAGCTAATTAGTTTGTGTCAGCACATGTGCAGAGCAACTTAATAGGTGAGAAAGCAGTTTGTGTGCAGGTGAGGTAGCTCCTACAGTAGTAGGTAAAAGCAGGTCCAGAACAATGCTTTCCTCATGGAGTGGGTGAGGCAGACAAACAAGGGTGAAAAGGTAAATTTGTGTAGGAATGCATATGTGTCCTCCCTAAAAAAAGATGTGTGAATGGGCCAAACATGATAAAATTGCTTGTGAACAAACATGTATAAGTTTTTAAATATATATGATTTTACAGTGTCATAAGCAGATGTAGGAATCCTTTGTTAGAGAGATGTGAGTGCAATAATGTGATTGGTGGCATCTTACATCCAGAGTGTAGTAACATCCAATTCATAGCAGATGAGATAGTGGTAGAGTTCTGTATTTTGGGTACTATACAAAGATTGTGTGCAAAATAGTGGCCATGGGCTTAAAACATTGCTGAAACATCCTTTGTAGGTGTTAGATGTGGTTTATGTTATTGTATCCTAAATACAAAACCTATGTTTGTATTAGAGTGGACACATGTCGACTTGTGCAGATTGAGTGTGCTACTGTGTAAAGTCTATGAAAGCACGTAGTGAATGTGTCTAACTGTTTAGCAAATACCTACCTTAGCATATATAAGCAGGTGTTAAAAAGATTCTTACCTTAAATTAAACAAACGTTTAAATGTCGAGAAGTATAGAAAGATAAGCTTCCAATGTGTTTGCGTGCTGTGTGTGGCTTGCAGGTAGTGAAATCATGGTTTGGACTTAATAGACTGCAGCATTGCTTATTACATTCAGGTGTATGTGTTTGAGTAGTAATCAGCGTTAATTAGCTAACTCAGGCGCACGCTGGCATGCGGTATCTGTAGGGGTGGTCTGAGCTGGCGGTTGGCGGCCGCCTGTTTGGTGGCCGAAATGAACGGTGCTTTAGACGATCGTGCGGTAGTAGCACCGCTCATTTTTGGTGCACACCCCCGTGTACGCCCATATTTACGCCCATTTTCCCTCATTATTTCGGCCGCTCCCCTCAACACGCCCCTATGCCGCCCCATTACCCGTACACTCGCGTACAGGTTTTTTCGCACGTAGAGACCCGTCCGTAAGCGTTGTGGAGTGTTCGCGCCTGCGCATTAGCGAATTGGCGCATGCGCAGATCATGAAAAACACCGGGACGTACGCGTACGGCCCGGCCGCTCCAACCAGAATAAGGCCCCATATGTGCTCTCGACATCTTGCATTCACCCCTGTATACTCCTCAACTGATTTTTAGCACAACTTAAACAGAATCTCTTTCAGACCGTTTGCAACTAAATCACATGTGCATCAACTGATGACAAAACTCAAAAATGCATTATTACATAATAATGAATTATATTTTCTATAATTAAACTTACGATTGTTAATCCGACATTACACAATTTTAAATACATAATATGTAAAATAATTTTCAATCTATAGCACAAGTTTTCCTAATTCCCAAAACTTATTCCAGCATGTCACTTTAAGCATGATTTTCCTAATCTCCCAAAATGAAAAACTGTGTGCAGTGTGTTGTGTCTGCCCTAGTCACATTACATAATAAAAAAGCAGGGCTTTCCATGTTTTACCCTCTACACTAAGCATTTCAGAAATCTATTTCTGTTGTGACATCAGGCACAGTTTTAAATCTCCTATAATTAAGATTGTGTGTGATGAGCTGAGAGCCATATCATATTACTGTATGAGTAACATCTGTGTTTTGCAACTTCCCCTTCAATCTAAAAGGGGTTTAAAAAGACAATTTCACTGTTGAATTAAGCATGATTATCCAAATCTGCTATTAAGCGAACTACAGTATGGCTGCCTTAGTGCTATTGTATAAGCAAATATTGGTTGTTCTGTTTTATGCTTTGTTCCAATGTTTTAAGAAAATTATTTTGTGACATACTGTAAACTAATTGGGAGAAATTAAGTGGCGTAACTATAGTGTCGCAGACCCCGCGGTCCCTTGGAGGAGCCAGCGACGTGGGGTCTGCGGGGGGGAAATGAGAACAAAAACGGCACTGCTCTGCAGCAGCAGTCAGTCAGGGATGCGGAGGAAGTACCCACATCCCTGACTCCTCCCCCTGCACCCAGTGACTGATTTTCCCCAGTGCGGCGCCGCTCCATCCCTTCCTGACCTATGAGGGCAGAAGGACTGGCGCCCACAACACACATGGCAGTCCCACTCCCTGCATGTCAGCCCCACTCCAGGAAATGAGTGTCGCTTGGGGGAGAATGAGCAGCAGCAGCGGTGTGTAACGCTGCATAATGCAACCCCCGCCCAGCGGGCAGCATGCCTGACCCCCGTCCTTCAGCAGACCTCCATCATCTGTGCACCCTGGATCCCGGCCCCAGCTATACCAGCACTGACTGGTAAGCTACAGTAAATGCTTGTGCTATGGTGGAGGGGCTCTGTGGTGTTTACGGAAATATATATATGGGGGCGACACAAACTTTTTTGCAGGGGGGAGACACATTTCTAGTTGCAGAGAATTTTTTTGTTGTACCTGCGCACTAAGATTAATGTTTTGACTAGCTGAGAACACTTATGGATCTGACTAGGATCCAATTTTTTTGAACGTATATAGTTTTTGTGGGTTAGTGTCGCGCTCTGTCTTGGTTGTTGCTATTCAATATGGTATAAATATACATATACATGTTTGCATATATTTTGTATATAGTAGAAATTGGTATTGGACTTGCATTTTATATTTAATTTAAGAGACTAATACCAACTGTTTTCACCTGAGGCATAATAGACAACCCCTAAGTTTAGAAGTCATAAGGAGGTTCTATACACCTTTTGATGCGCCAAATTAGGACAGAGCATACAGACTATCCAATTTGTGCTTATCACCAATTGACACTTTTTGTGTCCAATTGTGTACATTTTTATTGAATCTTTGTTTGAATTAAATACAAATGCAAGTATACTAAGGCCAATACCCATTTCTACTATATACAAAATATATGCACACATGTATATGTATATTTATACTATTTTGAATAGCAACAACCAAGACAGAGCGCAACATTAACCCACAAAAAATATAATTTCTAGTTGCGCCACTGGGGTAATTTACTAAGATGAGAGTTCTATTTCATATGGGATGTTGCTATGAGCAACCAGTCAGATACTATTTTTATCTACTAGAAGGAGCTAATAAAAATAAGTAAATTCTGATTGGTTGCATCCCACCTATATAGAACTCCCATCTTTGAAGTTATGGAAGCAGCCTTAATGTGGGCTGGGTCTGCTGAGGGGTGGGGCCTGTTACGTGGGGCAGGATTATTACTAATAGGTTCTAATACCAAATTGCGGCCCTACTTGTGTCTTTTGCTGCAGTTGAATCTGCACCTTTATACTAATGTTATTACAGTGCACCTCCCTGGTGTATATCTGTGTGTTCGAATATGCCAGTAGTGAGACTCCCACTGCCAGTGTGTACAGCCACTGCACTAATGTTTTGTGCATCTTTAGAACCCGCCATGGAAACTTTTACAAGCCCAATGATAGGTGCAGATTGATCATCTCAGTATGGCATATAAATGTGAGCAATTCAGCATCTCTGTACACAACCACTTTTTAGCAACTCCCCCATGCCACTTCAATAACATGCCCATACTGTATCTGCATAGCCCCTGCAACCGCCTAGTTAATGGTTTTGGTTTTAATTCATTGTCATGTTTTTGTTTTCGCAAAACCACCCTCAAATATCTTGATTAGGATTCAGTTTTTGGTTTAGTTGTGGATTTCTTTAAAATTTATAAATATGTATCAATAGAAACACAAAGATCTAAAATAATGTCATCTGGTTCACATTCAATCCAAATGCCAAATTTGTGTTTTTTAAATTTGAGTTCCGAACTGACAACAGACTGGAGCTGGGTCCCCAGAGGTTTGAAATGGGCTTTGATTCTACAGTATTCAGAACCTCTAAAGGCCCCCATACATGCTGCGATAGCAGGAGCGCGCATCGCATCGCACAAAAAGTATGTGCTGCACATCCATTTTGTACTGCCCGCGGATCAAATCGCATCGCACGCAAATCGCATGCGCTGCGTTTCACCCGATAACCATCGCATTGCATGCTGCTATCACAGCGTGTCTGCAGGGCTTGTATTTCAGGGAAACAGAACTTCACATCCATCATTTTTGGGCAAATATGTTGGAACACATGGCCTAGCTCATGTTTGTAGCATACTTGCCTACCTGACCCTCTCCATGAGGGAGAAAATGCTTCAGCTGAGGTAAAGCTGAAGCATGCTCCATGGAAGTAGCATGTTAATGGGGCTTCACTATTTAAATTATATGAATTGAATTCTCCCTTTTCCATGATTTTAAAAAGTAAAATTCCATGATGCACATTTGGAACTCTTTTATTTACAAGCCAATAATAGCTGGATATTTACATCTAGGGTTCCAGACATTTCAGCTCCAGTAGTATATCCTATCACAAATACCCACTTAAATGTTACAGTATTCAAGATAACATTTCTGTAGCTTTTTTTTTTTTGCCTACTTCTTTAATTGGGGCAGGATGTATTAATAATGCTGCCATGTAACTAGAAATGCCATAAGTCATAAAGGATAACTCTTCCAACAGCTGCTGTCCTTGGTGATCACTACACTTCCAAGTTTAGGACCAGGGAGTCCTTCTACCCATGTGAAATGAGACACAGGTGGCGCAGGGGTGCTGGGAATTATCCAATTAGATCCATCTCAATAGCAAATGCATGGAGACGCCCACAGGCTTCTTTCGGGTTATACTAGTGGTTCTCAACCTCATTTCTCAAGTACCCCCAACAGTTCACGTTTTTTAGGTCTCCACACAGAATCACAGGTGAAATAATTAGCTCCACCTTGATCTTTTAAAATGTGTCAGTGAATAATAAGTGCACCTGCCAGGTGACCTGGAAAACATGCACTGTAGGGGGTACTTGAGGACCGAGGCTGAGAATCACTGAGTTATACATCCAAAGATACAGGCATTTTGAGCACACAGGCCCACCTGTAGTAGGCGGGACCATTGCGTGCCAAAAGGGGGCGTGGTCTCATGTAAAGGAGGCATGGCATCAGAAAAAGGAGGCATTACACGTTATGGAACACACCCTAATGCACATTACAGAATATGACACAATCTAGACCCCACAGGCTGCTCCCCCTGTATAATGACAGAACACCACAGGCTACTTCACCTGTATAATAACAGGAAACCACAGGTTTCACCAATGCACAAAACCAGAACACCACAAGCTTCCCCCCCTGCACAATTAATGGACACCACAGGCTGCTCCCCCTGCACACTAACAACACCACAGGCTGCTCCCCCTGCACAATTACTGGACCCCAAAGGGTACTCTTTACCTAGCACGGCGGCCATCGCAGGCATCACGGCCATCGCATGCACTAAAAAATGGGTGCGACGCGATGCCCGCGATGCCCGCGATTTCCCATAGGGAACAATGTTAAAAGTGTGATTGGACGCGATTTGAGTGTTCAATGCCTCAATGCCCGCGGTTTTTCCATAGGAAACAATGTTAAATGGGCCACAGAGCCCAAATAGTCCCCCTGAAGTCTGAAATGGCCCCCACAATTGTTAACGCCACCCCACGATCAACGTGAACCCGAAGCGTGGCGAGCGCAGCGAGCCCGCGAGGGGCGGCGGTACGCGTCCTCCGACCTTTTCATACCCCCACTATCCACATCGGCGTGGAGTTGAGAATAGAATAGTGTGGCGAGCCCGAAGCGTGGCGAGCGCAGCGAGCCCCGCGAGGGGACGCGGATACCTTCACAGGTAAACGCGTCCCTTCGCGGGCTTCACAGGTATCCGCGTGCGCTCGCCACGCTTCGGGCTCGGTGGCTCGCTGCGCTCGCCACACTATTCTATTCTCAACTCCACGCCGACGTGGATAGTGGGGGTATGAAAAGGTCGTAGGACGCATACCGCCGCCGCTCGCCACGCTTCGGGTTCACGTTGATCGTGGGGTGGCGTTAATTGTGGGGGCCATTTCAGACTATTAGGGCTCTGTGGCCCATTTAACATTGTTTCATATGGAAAAATCGCGGGCATTGAACACTAAAATCGCGTCCAATCACACTTTTAACATTGATCCCTATGGGAAATCGCGGGCATCGCGGGCATCGCGTCGCACCCGTTTTTTTAGTGCATGCGAAGGCCGCGATGCCCGCGATTTTTTACCCCCGATGACCGCGATGGACATCGTGGGCGCCGTTCTAGGTAAAGAGTACCCCCCAAAGCCTGCTTCTCCTGTACAATAACAGGACTGAGGAGTCAGGACACCACAGGCTTCTCTCAGAGAACTTCTCTGGGAGAAGCCTGTGGTGTCCTGACTCCTCAGCCCTGTTCTCCCCCTGTACAGATGAGGCTGTGAAGCTGATTTCATAAAAAGTATTCCTCTGTTTCCACGCTGCTGCAGCTTCATAAAAATTGATCCTCTCCCCTGCTTCAGTTATTGTTCACCCCCCCTCCCCTCCCCACTGCTGCATCAAAAAAATTATGAAGCGGTGGGGAGGGGAAAGTGGAAGCTTTATAAAAATTATTCCTCTCCCCCTGCCACCTCTTCTGCTTCATTAAAATGGTTCCACTTCCCCCTCCCCACCGCTTCATAATTTTTTTGATGCAGCAGTGGGGAGGGGGAAGTGGAACCATTTTAATGAAGCAGAAGAGGTGGCAGGGGGAGAGGAATAATTTTTATAAAGCTGCAGCAGTGTGGAGGCCTGAAGTAGGGAGACAGAGCCTAATTAAAATGATATTAACACAGTGGGATGAGAATAGAAGCTTTTAGTTAATATTAAAATCTTACTCTTGCCGCCGTTCCATGGTGCTGGTGCTGACACTCCCGCTTTCAACCCTCAACGGCCGCCTGCTAGTAGTGCACCAAAGATACCCGCGGTGGCTGGAATTTGAAGAAAAGCGACGCCATGACGGGGTACGTCATGCCGCCACTCTTGCAGGACCTGACCCCGGAACTCCGGTGACTCGCGAGGGGGACAGGTCCTCAGTGCAGGAGGCCGGTGGCCATGTTTCCTAAGCCGCGGCTTTAAAAATATGGCTTAGGAAACATGGCCGCCGGCATCCTGCACCAGCGGAATACAAATTCGTCCCACCTGGCTATTGGCCCTTCTGGCATTTGTGCCAGATGGCCAGTCCGGCCCTGCAAAGATAGCATTTTGTACAAGGTCCAGGCTTGGCACATATGGGAATGCGGTCAAATGGCATTTCTGAGTTTTGAATGCATTTTCAAGGTTAGTACATTCCGCCCCTTCATTAGCTAAATTAATATTGTAATTTGCAATTACATTGCAATGTACATCTTTACTGCTGCTGTCGTCGCATTTTCATGGCTCTGCCCCATTACACTATGCCAAGTTGTTTACCACTGTGGGGGGTATGAGAGTTGCTCCTGGTGGGTGCAAGGGCTTGGCTGTCAGAGAATTGCAAACTTTAATGGTTGTCAATTCTCGGTGATGACGGTTTACCACTAGTGCATACACACTGAGCGGCTTTTCCCCTGCCCGGCATGGTCAGCAGAGGGACGGATGGCTTTGCGTAGCACAGCGCTGTGCAAATTTATCCTCAAAGCCGCTTTCCCGGCGATGATGCGGGAGTGTGCATCACCGATCACTGATTATCACCCGGCCATACACACTGGGCGGCTTTGAGATGAAACCCACTCAAACTTGCTGTTTTTAGCGGCTTTCAGCTCAAAGTCGCCCAGTGTGTATGGGTCTGAAGCCCTCTAAAATACATTTGTAGCTTTTTTGTACAAAATATCAGTTATTTTAAATATTATTAAGTACAAGCTAAGCCCTTTCGAGGCAAAAGCGCTGAAAGCTAGTCTGTTAGCTTCTGATTGCCTCTGTGTTTTTGTATGTGTGATTGACTCTGTGTTTCTGTATATGTATAGAAAGAGAAATAGTTTCACTCAGATGGCAGTGTTTTGGTTACACACGGACATATATTTTGTGGCTACTTTCTGTATTTAGCAACTGTATGCACTACACTGCAATGGCTGCACCAAACACATTCTGCTGCATCATCAACAATAGCAACAAATAGTAGCAAGGTGTTTGAAAAGCAGCAAAAAACAACAAAGAGGTATACAGAACAACCTGAGGTAGGGAGAACAAGGGCATGTGGGGTTGGATGTAATTCAGAGCAAGATGCTGGACAAACTCAGAGTTTTTCTTTTAAAGGGGCAATAGTTTACAAGGCATGGATTGTAAATGGTTGAATCCCTTTAGAAAAAAACTGAGTTTGGCCTGCATCCTGTGCAGCTGCTGGACTTGCACCGCATTACATCTGGACAGTTATCTCACACTAGTATACTGGAGAACTAGGGAGTTATTTTGGTTCACTCCTTCTGGCAAATTCCTTCTTAGACTAACAAAACCATGTGCACTGCAGGGGGGGGGGGGGGGGCAGATGTAAAATGTGCAGATAGAATTAGATGTGGGTGAGTTATTTTGTTTCTGTGCTAGGAAAATACTGACTGCTTTGTTTTTACACTGCAATATAGATCCCATCAAATTCTAATTCTCTCTGCACAAGTGACATCTACCCCACCTGCAGTGCACATGGGGCCTTATTCTGGTCGATGCGTAAATTTCCGAATTCTTTCGGTTGGCGTTTTTTAGCCATCTGCGCATGCGTGGGCAACGCTATGCGCATGTGCCACGCACGGTCTCCGTACTTGTTCTCACTAATACAATCCACTCCTCTACTCATTACTCATTAATTACACTCTTTTCATTGCTTCAATTGGAACCATTGCAGCCTAAATGGACCATTACTAAACACACAAATATATGCTGAAAGCACGGCTGGGTGAAGGGTAATGTAAAGATGTAGATAGTGTGTTGGTGTGTATGTGTGTGTTTGCATTTGAAGAATAATTTATGATACATGCATACATAACACATGGGCGTAAAGGGGCAAGAAAGAATGTTTGGAACTTTGCATGATGTAAGGGTTAATCTAAAGTGGTAGTAATGTGTTTAATGATCAATTCGAAAAATAATAGATGACCATTAAAAACAATCACTTTTTAATGAGGTAGCCTAATTGCATAAGTATGTCATGTGTGTAATGTATGAGTTCCGATGATAGTAGTATGTTTTGCGTAAATACACTGCATCGGTGCGTACGGGCAGGTTCCCGTCCATTCTGACGCTGTAAGACCGTGCAGAATATGTGTGTGTCCACCGCACACGCAAGGTTTGGATGTCGTCCGTAAACACGCCCTCTTCTTAAAGAGAGAGTCCGTCCGAATGCGGAGGACCGGTGGGCGTTTCTTCGTACGATGTCCGCACAGCGTGGCGTGCGGTCCGCTCCGAAAGAATTCGGAAATTTACGCACCAACCAGAATAACCTCCCATGGTTTTGTCCATTTGAGAAGGAATTTGCCAGAAGGAGTGAACCAGAATAACTCCCTAGTTTTTTGCAAACTATTCAAGATTTTTGGCACACATACTGGCAACGTTTATTGGGTTACTGTTTCCATGATAATTTGGAGTCATGTGACTGATATAAAAGTGCTTCCTTTATTCCTCTTTTTCTCACAGTAGTTTCAAAAAATTACAACATTTTTAAATGTACACAGTATATATTTGACTTGTTTTATTACTGTTTTCTATAATTTAAGATGCTTGTATGAACCTTTATATCTTTATTGTGCAGTGTGTAGACAATGCTTGCAATCAAAGTCTGAATAATTTTCTTCCACTGTTTAGTTTTTATTCTTAATATTTATTCATGTGTAAAATGAATGGCATGTACTATAATTACATTCATACGGTTTATTTCACTCTGCAGGTAGACAATGTGGAAGCGTTTTACAAAACAATACAGTCTGCCTTTGAATCAGTAGATACAAATTAAGAACACAATATATAACAGTATTAGGTTATCTGTAACTCATGCCATCTCAGTACTATTACTTTTTGTGTTTGACATCTTAATATTGCACTGGTTTTAACTTTTGACACATATTACAATACATTTCAAATGGTATTGTATGATTGTAACAGGTTATGCACTTAAAATAGGTCTATGTTATCTCAATTGTTGTAACAAATTTAGCATTTTTGGTAACATTAACATTGTTAAATGCAAATATGATTTAAAAAAAAATATATTTATTCACTGAACACCAGTGCTGTAACTAGGGCACTGGTGCAGCTACATAGGGAATAGGCATGGTCACATAGGGCCTTATTCTGCTTGGTGCGGTCCATTCCGAATTCTTTCGGAGGGCGCTTTTTAGCCATCTGCGCATGCGTAGGCAACCCAATGCGCATGTGCACTCGTTCTCGCTAATACCGTCCAGAAATGTGCACCGAAGAAATATATAAAAAAGCTTTAAAAAATGTAGAGCTTGTGGGGGTATTTTTGCCTTCCCTGGTTATAAACCAACTAAAAGTCCACTGAGGTTCAGTCACTTTATACATGGTAAGCCAGTGAATCCATTAAGGGAGTAGTATTGAAGTAGTGGCTGTGAACATCAACCCAAGTACCTTAGTATTAATAGCCTCCGGTCTTGGTTCACAGTTCAGGCTCCCGTGTGCCGGCCGGCACTAGATGGGTAGAACAGGTGTAGACTGACGCGTTTCCCTGCCTGTGTCTGTCGGCGGCTTTATCAAAGATCAAGTGTGATCTTTGATAAAGCTGCCAACAGACGCAGGCTGTTCACAGCCACTATTTTAATACTACTCCCTTAATGGATTCACTGGCGTACCATGTATTCAGTGACTGAACCTCAGTGGATCGTTAGTTGGTTTATAACCACGGAAGGCAAAACCTCCCCCACAAGCTCTACATTTTTTAAAATCTTTTTAAATTTATTTTTCCAATTTTTTTTTCTTCATTTTATCGGCCGGTACATTTTTGTTTAATCATTAAATGTGACGTTATATATATTTTTTAGGTGGTTTATTAATAAATTAACAAATGTTAATTCATTTGACGGGCTTATATAATTATTAATTGAATTACATATTATAATTATTATTATTATATATTATTTTTCATTATTAATTTACCTTATTATTTTGGTTCTTAGCGCTACTGTTAGTGGTCTTTATTCACCTTGTGGCCTGCACTCTAATACACTGACGCGTTCCCTCCCCCGCAGCCTAATCCTGACCTTTCCTACAAGTGCCTAAAGGTGCCCATACACCTACAGATTTATTGTCAGATCTGGCTGGTTAGAACAAAAACCTGGTAGTATCTGAATGACAGTTGGCAGTTTACCAGCATTTCCAAGCAAATAGTCAACTGTCATTTGCTCTCATCCGTAACCAGGATTTTGTTCCAGCCACCCTGATCTGACAAATCTGTAGATGTATGGCCACCTTAACACTTGTTCCTTGCCATCCAACCCCCCCCAGTCTAACCCTAACCTCCCTCTCCACAGCCTAACCCTATCCTCCCCCTATAGTCTCTCAACATGCGCACACACACAAACACACAAGTTCACACACAATATATACACACACAAGTTCACATGCATAACACATGCACACACACAATCACCATACTTTTACCTTGCAGAGTTAACGGATACTGGCTGGGTGCAGCCCTGGAACTTCAGCATCCTCTCCCTGTGGGTGGGATGCACTAAAGGAAAAAAATGTGGTAAATACCCCGTTATCAGGGTTTTTACTTCATTGCGGTATGCAGGAAAACCCGCATTTGGGGGTTTCCGCTGCACGGGGTATTGCCAGCAAAACCTGGCAATACCCCATTGCAGCCTATGGGTTTCGTAAAACATCCCCCGCTGCCCTGCACAGACCCTCGTTGACCACCCCTCACCTGTGTCCAGGCATCCCGGACCAGTGACCTCCTCCTCCCTAGCCCCAATTTTCCAGTTTGGGTGCAGGGAGGAGGCAGAGCCTGGCAGCAGCCGTAGGAGGGGGTAGAGCCTCCGGGGACCCACTCAGCCCCTGCCAGCTGCTTTGCAAAGGGCAGCTCTTATCACAAGAGCTACCCTTTGCAATACTAATTACACATGTTAAAGCATATGTGCTTAGTATCACAGCGGTAGCCAGCGGAGGGGGGCGGCGTATGGTGGTGCATCCCACCGTGTAGCTGCTGCAGTAGTAGCCTGATTCCAATTAGCTCCGCCCCATCTATTGGCATGTAACTCCACCACCTGCTGAGTTCCTCTGTAGCTCTGCCCCCACACTGAGTTCCCTGCAGCAGCCAGAAGGATGCAGAGCGGGGAGATCGCTTTTCCTGTCTGGCGCTTCCCCGCTCTGTAGACTAGGTGTGTGCCAGCAGTGTGCCCACAGCGCAGTTGTCCTGGGGGCAAGGCACCTCTGGCACATACCTGGTTATGGCCCTGCTGAACATAGATGGTGAATGTACAGTATAATTCTGGAGAGAGATAAAGTCTCAGCAAATTAGCTCCCAACTGACATGCTACAGGCTGTTTGCAAAATGACAGTCATAAACTGACTGGTCGGTACAGGACTACTTTATTTCTTTACAAGGCTTACAACATCACAGTATATGATAGCTAGTGCTTATATATATATATTGGGAATAAAGGTACCGCTATCTATCAACTTTTCTCCTCCTCCACCTCCTCACCACTACTGATTATCCAGTATCCTCCTCCTCATTCCATTCATCCTCTTTGATCCTCTTTCTCTAAACCCTAATTTTGGGAATTTTCTATTAGTTTTTTTGTACTAATTTTAAAACCTCTATTCGGCATTTTTTCACCTCCTTAGATACCCTTACACCCCTGAAGAAGTCCCACCGGGACGAAACGCGTAGGGTCTTTCAGAATATAGGGTTCTTCAACTGAAAATTAAGAAATCTTATTTTATTGTACTATTATCAAGATTTGTCGGAAATTGTGTGTTACACATGAAATTTATCCTATCAGATCCATAATTAAGTATGTTTTATGCCATTTTATGAAATAAATTTTTTTTTTTAAAAATTCGTCATTATATATTCATGTGCACACATTATCTGTGAAACTACCAGCGCACCGCTATATCTTTTTCTTGTCTTTATGTCTACAATATACCTCTATTAACAGCGAGGTATCTAGAGGTGCTGCGAACCTTAGAGCGCAGACAGGGCCCCAACCCCCCTTTTTTATATATATATATATATATATATATATATATATATATATATATATGATAGCTAGTGCTTATATATATATATATATATATATATATATATATGTACAGTATATATTACGTTTAACATTAGGAATACATTTGTAATACAGAAAAGCATATAATCCTATTTTAAGAGCTGAAAGGATGTAAATTTTGGCTTTTTAAATTACAGCATGTGTTATCCAGTGATTTGGATGGTTTTAATGCTTATTATCCCTGATCTATGCCAATTAGAGGCATGATTAAATGCCTTAAATTAGCATTGATTTAATTAAAATTGTAATTGCAAACAGTTTCATACCTTGTGATGCCAGGCCAATGATAAATGGCATTTGTCTTATGCTGGTATCCTTTGCTTCTTGGGTAATTGTGTCCATTTATCTACAGTCAAAAATTAAACGTGTGTCCTTTTTTGTATATTGGATTAATGCATGTCCCTCATTTTGGGCCTAATGTATCATCATGTGGAACGTTTTGAATTTGGCTCCGTGCAGATGGTGGAGGATCTGCGCATGTGCAAATGTGTATTTGTGTATGTGCAGACCCCGGCTTTGGCAAGTTACGCACTCTACAGGACGTTCGTTGCGGGAGGAGCGCAGAGGGCGGACTTCAGCGGGAATGGGGTTTGCCTATGGAAACCCCCAGCATTTTATGGGCATCCCCATGAAAAGGCTGGGTGTTCCCATGGGTACGCCGGGCGGGCCAGTGGCTGCTGACGTCACAGGACCCCATCCTCGTCATATCGCTTACAAACAAAAGTCAGTTTTCACTGACTTCTAGTTGCACAGTCAGGAGAAATCATTCGATGGACGGTGACCATCGAATGATTTCTCCTGCTGGAGGAGGCATTCGAGGGGATGTGTTCTCGTTACATATGCCCTCGCATGTTGCCATGCCTCAAGCTCCGAGCGGGCGTTCAGACAGGCAGCAATCAGGCTCTGAGGAGCTTTGTAAGCTTCGATGTTCAGGCCCTTTATGGAGAACTGCCTCCCCAGCTCAGCACTCTTTCCTTTTGTGCTGGGGGAGGGTCTTGGGAAGCTGCTTCTAGCCTCTTTCTAGCAGAAAGCTCTCTTATCCCATATATGCTCGATGCATGGGCAGTATCAGCTTGGGTATTATAAGTATTTGTATTTCAACCAGATTCCTGATCCCCATTGTGGGAAATTATCTCCAGAACATAATGCTGCCACACTAATACTTCATTGCTGGGATGGTAAGATGGGGTGTACTGAAAAAAATACAATGTTAAGGTGCCCATACATGTCCAGATGCGGTCGTGCGTTCTGGGCTTAAATAGCACGCATCGCATGCCTTGTGCATGCGTTGTGATGCGATGCAATGAAAACCAAGTACAATGTACTGTGCAATGAGGTGCCGCGGGAGCGCGCACCTCAAAGCACAGATCGCACCGCCCGCATTGGGACGTGTATGGGCACCTTTAGAATTGCCTAACATATAGCATTTTGAATTGGACCCAAAAAGCCTAATTATTCTCTCATCTTACCATAAGACCAGGCCCTACATTGTAGTTAAGTTTCTTTATATCAATAAACTGTAAGCTGACAGAGGGGCTGGTTCAAACCTGCTCACACAAATTTGGCCCCTCCTCCTGAATTTGGCCCCTCTGTCGATGGTGGGGGTCTGCACATGTGCATTGTCTCTAATGTGCATGTTAAGGCCAAGGCTGCGAGCGCCTTCGGCACATTTCAGGCGCTAGCAATCTGACTGGATTCCCATTGTATCATGGGCGTGCCCATAGAAATACTGGATGGGGCCCAGCGAACCATGTTTTCCCCTGTCTGCTCAGGGCGTGTGCATGACATCAGCGCCTGCCCCGATTTCTCAAAAATACAAGCAGGTCATTCCTAGGTCACAAAGTGGCTGTGAGCGTCTGGTAGAATGGAAGAAATCCTTCTATGGTAAGTAACCATCCAAGGATTTCTACTTTGTACAGGCGCTAACAAATTGATGTGTACCTGCATAGATCCATCCGCAGCTCTGCACATGAGTTTGTATGACGGGGGTGTGTGCGTTCAGCGGGGCGGCGTTAAACTGCTTGCTGGGCTCCAAACACACACAGCCCAGCGAGCAGGTCTGAATCCGGCCCAGAGTCACAGACTGAGGCTAACTTAAAGCCAATTGCTATAGCACTATTATCTAAATCTAAACTTGGAGCTTCCACAGCACATTGGTTAAGCAAAGTCTGCTGACAAATAATGAAATCGGATTTTTATATAGTTATATACTATGCTCCCATTTGTTGTATTGCTATATACAGTAGTGTTTTCTTCTGACTATGGGGGAGATTCTCTAAGAATCTCCCCCCCCCTTCGCCGCCCATCGCAATTATAATTATCGCATATGTTCTAACATGCGATTATTATAGCAAAGGACATCTCTTGCGTTAAGAGCTGTCCTTTGCGGTAAGAGTCGTCGGGTCCCAGCAGGTCCCAGCGGCTCTCCCCTCCCTCCCACACCCGGCGCTGCTGCTGCGCCGGGCTTTCCTCTTCCCTGCACCCGGAAGAGGATCAGTGCAGGGAGGAGGTCACAGGTCCGGGCAGCACAGCTCTGTGCTGCCCGGACACAGGTGAGGGGGCGATGCGGGGTTGCGGGGGTCCGTGCGGGGAGGCGGTGGGTTCATGTTAGAAGCCCATTGGCTTCTATGGGGCATCGCCAGATTTTTCTGGCGATGCCCCCTGCTGCGGTAACCCGGCGGGGGATGCTTACAGCATCCCAAAGTGCGGTAAAAACCCGATAACGGAGTTTTTACCGCATTTTCACCTTAGAGAATCTCCCCCTATGTCAAAAGGGTTAAAGAAGGTAGAGAGAAAGTATAGTAAAGAGAGGAATGGGAAAAGAAGAAATAGATGGGGATAAGAATATTTATTCATTTTAAGGATAGTCAAAATCAGTGAACATGCAGTTCTAGACCAGTATTTTATAAAACAATACTTCACCAACAATATATAGGTGCTCTGGGTTAAGCCTTTGTGCAGATCCATAAGGTACAAATGATGTGAAAATATAATATTCATGTGCATTAACTTGCATGTGGGACTTAATTGTGGCAATTAATAACGGAGAGTGTGTATAACTAATAGTCAAAAGTCTATAACAGACCAAGTATGGGTTGGGATTTATGGTTTCAACTTCAAAATCTACTGTACCATATACTGTAGGTAATTATTAGCCATTAGTGCAGGAACTTGCATGTCCTAATGCAATAAGGGGTATGTTCCCTTATGGATCCAGCACATTGTATGGCTTTGTTTTGTGTGATGTAAATTGTTCCTATACCAACAAAATTAATCTAGACTTGTTCAAACTTGTTAACACATACTTTTCCTGCTCTGTTCACATCGTCAATCAGGGTAAAACTGGATAATCTGCTGGGATTTCCAGGGTCCTGGTCTTTAGTTGAGAGATCTGGAGTCGCCACTCACACTTCGCAGTAAATTTACTAAAACTTCTAAAAAAGAAAAAGAGGTAAATTTGCCTCAAAGTGTGAGCATGTAAGTGAGGTGTAGGAGATAAGTCTGAGGTCTGCATTGGATGTACAAGCACAGGTTGGTTTTGTCCTTCTAGCACTTTGCTGACATGATGCTGTAAGGGACCAACGCAGAGTATAAGTGTATCAATGAGGTACAGTACAATCTCATAAAACAATAATGACATTAGTCTAAAACCGGTAACAATTCAATTATTAACTAATGGGGACTTTCTCAAGGGTGTATGGCTTGTGTCCCTTGTAAAGGACCTGATGTATAAATCCCTGTTATATTGCCATCCATGTACTTCTAAATATTGCTGCCAGAAAGCCACCAGAGATAAAATTGTCTAAAGGCTGTTTCTCTGGTATTGCTCTGCTGAGGCAATATAGGTTGAGTATCCGGTATCCGAATATCCGTTATCTGAATGATTCCGAAAACCATACACTCCAGAAAGTGACAAAATTTTTTTTTTTTGCTAAAAACTCACTGGGGACATTTGTAACAGCACTACTGAGGACATGATATGTAACTGGCACTATATATATGCACAATAAAATGATTGCTTAGCATTCAAATTCAATATCTGAGATACTACACAAATTTTTTTCATGTTTTGAAACCTTGTTTTTTGAACAAATAAAATATATTTGTGTGTATTTTATGTGGTTGATGTGTTTATACAGCATAAATGCAAGATACTTCAAAATACTTCATTGAAATATTAAACATTTTCAAAATACGAATAATCCATTATCCAAAATTCTCCTGGTCCCGAGCATTTTGGAAAAGGGATGCTCAACCTGTACCAGTCATTCTGGGTGTTGCTCTCAACACATGAATGGAAAACCTTTTCTACAGCTTAATTGTCAATTTTATAGGATGCTTCCAGATGTATGTGCTGCCAGAGATACTCTTGAAACACAGTTGAACTGAATGAAAATGGATGAAGAACAGCACTTATGCTAGGCTAGGTATAACAAATAATTTTAATAAGAAAATACACATATGTAACAATAAAATTGAATGCATCACTTAGCAAAATAAAAACATCTATAAAAGAGCCCTTTTTATTTTCATGAGCTTTGATTAATGTTATACTGAACCTCCACAGGGTCTAATCAAGGTGTAAACTGGGTAGATGTCCTGGTCTATTATCCAGCGGATTCTGTCCAGGCTTAATTGTATCCATATAAGCAAACTCTCCTTTAAATTTTGCAATGGTGTAGTGGCGTAAGTTCATTCCAGTTGCCCGGAGGCAAGACAAATATTGGTGTCCCCCCCGCACATACACGCTCACACACCACCTTATATAAATATATGCATGTCTGTATGTTATGTTTAAAATAAATAGAGCATGATTTTGTCCTGTTAGAAGGGGGAGTCAGTCACAGAAGTGATATTGATGGCTTTCAATAAACTAATTCAAACTTGCAGGGGAGGAGAGGTGCCCCCTTGGGAGCAGGAGCCCAGCGGCAGATGACTCCATTGCCTCCCAGAGTTATGCCTCTGTATTGGAGGAAGATGGTTCGGAAATAGAAGAAATATATTGCTGGGTGTGCAATCAAAGTCCCATTAAAGTGGTAGTAGGCAAGCAGATACAGTATACGGCTGTAATGCTTTTGCTTCAAGCGTGCTTAGCTAGTACCTAATATTATTTTATGCTAATAGAGCAAATTGTATCATTTGATTCTGACTACACAAATATATCAAAATTAACGAAAGAAAAAATAGGGGGTTCTATTGTCAAGATAAATATAGATGTATATTATATAAAACATAAAAATGTACATGTGTTTATCCCATTTTAGCTTAAGTTTGTGATTAGTTTTTGATAAACTCAATTTATGTATCCATTAATTGTTCCACATTATAAAATAAATAAATGACAAGTTCATAATTGTGTGTAATCTAATATGTAAGTGTTAAAATACGATGAATGTTTAAAAATATTTCCCAATATGAGCTTACTGGAATAATACGCCAAGAATCATAAAGATTTTTCAACAGAGAATCTACCGTTATATCAGGAAAATGATGCTTCCATTGAGCCAATCCAGAACTCAAGGAGTTGTAATCCACTATATCATGTAAAAAATTATAATGTCTTGATATTGCTTTACAATCTGGGCTGGGATACATTAAAACCCGGTCCAGGGTATTATTCCAATATTTGTCTGTAAATGTGCGAACCACCTGACTTATGTAATGCTGTGCTTGAAAATAAGCAAAAGGAAAGGGGGCTATAAAATCAAATTTATCAACTGCCTGAGTATATGTAAAAATGTTTTTAGAAATTTTATCTGTAAATTAAGCAATAGAGGTTATATCCTTAGTAGACCTAAAAAAATATTTTTAAACATTCATCATATAACTTATATTAGTCCACAGCATAGTTCTATGATGAATTCTTCTCAAAATCATAGATGCTCAAAATGTCAAGTAGAAAATGCAGACCTATTTCATTCTTTATGGTTATGCCCAAAAATTAGATATTTTTGGCTCAAGGTGTACAAATATGCTGTAGACAATTTGTTAAATTATCTACCTTTCACGCCCAAATGGGTTATCTTTGGCATGATACCCCAAGGCCAAAGAATTTCACGAGGAGGCCGTAAACTTTTATTAATCCTTAGCTCAGCTGCCAAAAAAACAATTCTCCAGGTATATTCCAGATGGATTGGATGGAAGCTTCTTATCATAAGGAGTCTAGGGTGGCTTCTGTTTTTGAACTCTGGGAGAGTTATATTTTAACTTTCCCTGATTCAACGAAACTATTAATTATTCATTGTTTTTCAAATATATCTTGGTATTTAACTCGATTGATGGCTAATGATCTACCACTTTAGGGCATCATAGAATTTGGGCTTTAAGAGACCTTTCCTTTAAAAAATAAAACTGTATTGCTCACATCCTTGTAAATTACATTGTTTGCTTCTTGTAATTTGATGTGTGTAAATTTTGACTGTATATTGTTTATGAATTTTTGTACTCTGTACATATACTTTAGAGTCATCTAATGGAAAAAAAGGAAAGGAGGAAAAAAAGTGTTAAAATACCCCAATTCTATTAAATGATATAATTATTTGCAAAACCAATATTATAATGTATCAAATTTATTTGTATAGTGGTATGCAATGGTTTTGTCCTGTTTAGTGTGTTTCATGTTTAAATATATATGTATTATTGGACTGATTCATACCCAGTTCGATAGCTGAGTTCTGGCTGTCGAGGTACTGTCAAGCTGGACAAAAAGGGCCCTGAATTTCGACTGTAGGGTTATTCCCATATTGAATACCCCCTTAGTGCTGAATGTGGGTTGTGTCCTAACCTTCTTAGATTTAAAATGATTTTTAACTAGTTTTTTCTTCAGAGCCTTGTGGAACAGGAACACCACATCCTTACTTGGTAGAATACTTGTACATTTATCATCCAGCAATTTGAAAATCCAGGGAGATAATAATGTGAGCAGAATCAGATACACTTTGGAAAAGCTGCCTGCAGATGAGCAGGATCGAAGGTACTTTAGAAATGCAGATTGAAGATACTATTAGCAGAATCCGAGGCAATTTGGAGTTGCAGACAAAATAAATTGTGAGCAGGATCCGAGGCACTTTGAATGAGAAATATACATATAATAATCAGATAATACAGAGATCTTGGTTGCATATATCTGCAGATATAGGGTTAAGCCCCCAGGCCGTACGTCAAGGCATCTCTGTCACTGGGGGTCCCTAACACTGGGTATGGGTCTGGGGTGTGGGCCCCCAACATGCCGACACAGGCTGACTACTCCAGGGCAGCACACAAATGAAAGTTAGTAGGTGTTAAATAAGAAGCACATAAGTGCTATGTAGGGAGGTGAAGGTGTGATTAAAATAATACATACAATGTGATAGGGAAAAACATAAATGTTAATAAAGTGTTAGGGTGTGCTACCCTGGAGCAGACCAGCCATACCAACAAAGGGGGAATCACACTCCCAAACCCATCCCATGCACAATAACAAATTTATGGGCCTAATAGCCCAGTGTAAGGCCACATGATAATGGCTTACAACATCTGAGAGCCAGCTTACCTGGAGATACCCCTGGCTTCTCCAATGGCACTCAGGTGTCAGCAATCCCTCCTAATGCTGACCCATCTATGCCTCTCAACTGCACAACACTTTTATTGGTAAGCTGCTCAATCAGAGGTCTGTCATTCAGGTGCCAACAGGGAGGGGTAAATCTGGTTAGGAAAAAAAACAGTTTGTATCCCTATTGCACACTGAATGAGAAATATACATATAATAATCAGATAATACAGAGATCTTGGTTGCATATATCTGCAGATATAGGGTTAAGCCCCCAGGCCGTACGTCAAGGCATCTCTGTCACTGGGGGTCCCTAACACTGGGTATGGGTCTGGGGTGTGGGCCCCCAACATGCCGACACAGGCTGACTACTCCAGGGCAGCACACAAATGAAAGTTAGTAGGTGTTAAATAAGAAGCACATAAGTGCTATGTAGGGAGGTGAAGGTGTGATTAAAATAATACATACAATGTGATAGGGAAAAACATAAATGTTAATAAAGTGTTAGGGTGTGCTACCCTGGAGCAGACCAGCCATACCAACAAAGGGGGAATCACACTCCCAAACCCATCCCATGCACAATAACAAATTGATGGGCCTAATAGCCCAGTGTAAGGCCACATGATAATGGCTTACAACATCTGAGAGCCAGCTTACCTGGAGATACCCCTGGCTTCTCCAATGGCACTCAGGTGTCAGCAATCCCTCCTAATGCTGACCCATCTATGCCTCTCAACTGCACAACACTTTTATTGGTAAGCTGCTCAATCAGAGGTCTGTCATTCAGGTGCCAACAGGGAGGGGTAAATCTGGTTAGGAAAAAAAACAGTTTGTATCCCTATTGCACACTGAATGAGAAATATACATATAATAATCAGATAATACAGAGATCTTGGTTGCATATATCTGCAGATATAGGGTTAAGCCCCCAGGCCGTACGTCAAGGCATCTCTGTCACTGGGGGTCCCTAACACTGGGTATGGGTCTGGGGTGTGGGCCCCCAACATGCCGACACAGGCTGACTACTCCAGGGCAGCACACAAATGAAAGTTAGTAGGTGTTAAATAAGAAGCACATAAGTGCTATGTAGGGAGGTGAAGGTGTGATTAAAATAATACATACAATGTGATAGGGAAAAACATAAATGTTAATAAAGTGTTAGGGTGTGCTACCCTGGAGCAGACCAGCCATACCAACAAAGGGGGAATCACACTCCCAAACCCATCCCATGCACAATAACAAATTGATGGGCCTAATAGCCCAGTGTAAGGCCACATGATAATGGCTTACAACATCTGAGAGCCAGCTTACCTGGAGATACCCCTGGCTTCTCCAATGGCACTCAGGTGTCAGCAATCCCTCCTAATGCTGACCCATCTATGCCTCTCAACTGCACAACACTTTTATTGGTAAGCTGCTCAATCAGAGGTCTGTCATTCAGGTGCCAACAGGGAGGGGTAAATCTGGTTAGGAAAAAAAACAGTTTGTATCCCTATTGCACACTGAATGAGAAATATACATATAATAATCAGATAATACAGAGATCTTGGTTGCATATATCTGCAGATATAGGGTTAAGCCCCCAGGCCGTACGTCAAGGCATCTCTGTCACTGGGGGTCCCTAACACTGGGTATGGGTCTGGGGTGTGGGCCCCCAACATGCCGACACAGGCTGACTACTCCAGGGCAGCACACAAATGAAAGTTAGTAGGTGTTAAATAAGAAGCACATAAGTGCTATGTAGGGAGGTGAAGGTGTGATTAAAATAATACATACAATGTGATAGGGAAAAACATAAATGTTAATAAAGTGTTAGGGTGTGCTACCCTGGAGCAGACCAGCCATACCAACAAAGGGGGAATCACACTCCCAAACCCATCCCATGCACAATAACAAATTGATGGGCCTAATAGCCCAGTGTAAGGCCACATGATAATGGCTTACAACATCTGAGAGCCAGCTTACCTGGAGATACCCCTGGCTTCTCCAATGGCACTCAGGTGTCAGCAATCCCTCCTAATGCTGACCCATCTATGCCTCTCAACTGCACAACACTTTTATTGGTAAGCTGCTCAATCAGAGGTCTGTCATTCAGGTGCCAACAGGGAGGGGTAAATCTGGTTAGGAAAAAAAACAGTTTGTATCCCTATTGCACACTGAATGAGAAATATACATATAATAATCAGATAATACAGAGATCTTGGTTGCATATATCTGCAGATATAGGGTTAAGCCCCCAGGCCGTACGTCAAGGCATCTCTGTCACTGGGGGTCCCTAACACTGGGTATGGGTCTGGGGTGTGGGCCCCCAACATGCCGACACAGGCTGACTACTCCAGGGCAGCACACAAATGAAAGTTAGTAGGTGTTAAATAAGAAGCACATAAGTGCTATGTAGGGAGGTGAAGGTGTGATTAAAATAATACATACAATGTGATAGGGAAAAACATAAATGTTAATAAAGTGTTAGGGTGTGCTACCCTGGAGCAGACCAGCCATACCAACAAAGGGGGAATCACACTCCCAAACCCATCCCATGCACAATAACAAATTTATGGGCCTAATAGCCCAGTGTAAGGCCACATTGTAATCCACTATACTTTAGAAATGCAGATTGAAGATACTATTAGCAGAATCCGAGGCAATTTGGAGTTGCAGACAAAATAAATTGTGAGCAGGATCCGAGGCACTTTGTAAATGCAGACTTCAGATTATGTGAGCAGAATTCAAGGCACTTTGGAAATTCTAAAAGACAGGAACTTAAGCTCCGTACACACGGAGCGATTGGTCGCTGAGCAATTTATCGCTCATCTACCAGTGATGGCTGCTGATGAAAACGAGACACTCTGATGGAGATCATGCAGCAGGGAGCGCGCACCCAGGGACCTGTACGCACGGGGATATAGTTGCTCAGCGCTAAGCCCGGCAATTATGTTTACGGGGCTTTAAAGTACTATCAGGCTAACAGGTCAGAATATCACCAGCAATGAGATATTAGTGAGACCAGGGTATAAAGTGCTTGGTTGAATCACCTAACTCCCATAAATCAGAATTCACTCCAAGTTGCCGGAGGTACCGATTTGTGTGCAAGTCTGCTAGTTTTTTTTTAAAAGTAGCAATCATTTACAAGGCAAATCCAGGTTGGTTTTGCCTTGCAAATGATTGTTGCTTTAAAAAGCAAACAAACACCCCCCCCCCCCCGAATCCGTCAACGTTTACAATTATTACAATTAACCCATAGTGTTCTAAAATGGTGACTCACCTGGAAGAAGTTCACAGTAACCATGGTAAAACACACTACACAAACTGACATGCAATATACAGAGTCTGAGAATTAACAGAATATACTGGCTAACTTTGGACCACAATGTACTGAGCAATGGGGCCCCAAAAATCTGCCTGACTTAAAATTATATAGAGATGCCAAAAAATTATGAATTTGTGTTCTGTGCATGCTCTGCATATCAACAAGAAAGAGTACCAGCGCAGGCTTCGTTTCTCAAATAATTAGAATATGACGGTTTCTTACTAATTAAAAAAGTTTTTAATATAGGTGTATCATACACAGAATAAAATCATTAGTACATAGACACTGATAATAGTACATATAAACCCTTATGGACACTAAAGGTACTCCTATATCTAGGATGATGAATAACTGGATGGGGATAGTCTCTAATTTAAGCAGCAAGGATTTACCAGGTGGCCGGTTCCAGATGCGTGATTGTGTATAACAGTTGTTGTCTGGTTTATATCCAGTTTAACCTGGGTAAGATGAATTGATAGCTGCAGGTCCAATCCTTCAGATGGGGTTTGGGATGACCAGGTAGAGAATTGTGTCCCGTGTCCAGTAAATGTGGAAAAGGTCAGTTAACCTCAGGAGTACATTGGTGTCAGGTTATATCAGGTGTTGTTAAGCTCTACGCGTTTCTCTGGGAAAGGTCTCGCAGCTTCCTCAGGAGCACA
Organism: Crinia signifera; assembly: GCF_055691185.1. Taxonomy (NCBI): domain Eukaryota; kingdom Metazoa; phylum Chordata; class Amphibia; order Anura; family Myobatrachidae; genus Crinia; species Crinia signifera. The sequence continues at coordinate 92,296,216 of NC_139219.1, forward strand.
TTCCGACCACCACAAGGTGTTTGGGGGTTTAAAGCCAGAGATGGGGCATGATATGCTCCGGCCATGGGGAGGTGCTTGGTGGATGAATGCTGGAACCGATTAATGAGATGTTCTGGCGGTGTCGACTTTATTGGGGGTAAAAGCTGGAACCGACGTATGAAATGTTCCAGCCACATTGGGTGCAAGCCGGAACCGTTGCATGAGTTGTTCTGGCCGCTTCGAGGTGCTGCGGAGGGTGAAAGTAGAAACTGGCATAAGATGTTCTGGCCGCGACAAGGTGTTTGAGGGGTGAAAGACAGAACTGGCACATGAAATGTTCCTGCCCCGGGGGAGTTATTTGGTGGGTAAAATTCAATAACAGCTCCTCACAAGTCCCGTTTCTGCAGTTTAGCATGTGTTTTGAGGGTGAAAGCCAGACTCAGTGCATGAGATGTGCCAGCCTCGACAAGGTACTTGTGGGTGAACACTGGAAACAAATGTGATGTTCCGGCTACCACAAAATGTTTGAGGGTTTAAAGCCAGAAATGGGGCATGAGATGCTCAGGCCATGGCAAGGTGTTTGGTGGGTGAATGCTGGAACCGATGAATGAGATGATCTGGCAGCGGCGACTTGTTTGTGGGTGAAAGCTGGAACCGACAAATGAAATGTTCCAGCCGCATCAAGGTGTTTTGTGGGTGAAAGCTGGAACCGGTGCAATAGATGTTCTGGACGCGACGAGATGTTTGAGGGGTGAAAGCCAGAACCATCGAATGAGTTGTTCTGACCACGTTGTGGTGCTGTGGGGGGTGAAAGTAGAAATCCCATGGAAACTGCTTGAATGCCTATTTAGGGCAACCCCACTCTTTCCACTCTCACAAATCAAAACTTTTGCCATTGGTGGGATAATCGCTGAGCTCTTGGGTGACTTCTCCAAAGAATTTAATCCAGTTGACCTTACCTTACAATTTAGTGAGATTCCTGATATAGAAATAATGTTTTGGTAACAATTATTTATGTATTTGCAAGTGAGGCACTATCTTTCATTGCTTTCCTGGTCAATCCCCCACATCCAATACTTATTAAGACCCCTTAAGTCAAATTTTAATCTTTGTGTACACTTTCTGGTGTAGATCTCTGGTGTAGATCTCTGTCTCTCTCGCTGTTAACTAATACCACCCCAGGGAATGATCGGAGAAGCTGCACACAAATCGCATAAGGAATACACCTCTGGGTCAACATAATGGGAGATATCTCCTTTTCAATGCTGTCTTCAGTGACCGCATTGAACAGGTGATCACGGCAGAAGGAGCCCGACTTCACAAGCAGTCAGTCTCGTACTCCCGAGGGCCTGGTAGTGACAAGCTCACGGCCGCAGCTCGCCAATTCACAGATGATTTCACAGCCATGCCGCTTCTTGGCGCTCAGCAGGTGGGACATTGAATCACGTCTGCGGAATGAGTGTCGTGTGGGCAGAGAACGGGACAGGGTCATGGCTGTCAGGGCAGCCTCACAGTCGTGACCCGACATTAAATATCCCCCAATGACAAAATTAGTATTTTACATTGTACCCAACATAGTACATATGTGGATAGTGCAAAAAATTAATTTTTGCACTATCCAGAGGGTGTATACTGTATGTCACTGGCACAATACATACATTTTAGTCTCACAGGCTCTAGAAAGTGTCCCAAATGTCAATAAACTTTGGAGTCCTTTCTCCATTGCATGTTGGAATATGGCTCCATAAGACGACTCTGAAATAATCTCCTAGTGTATTTACAGTAAGACCTCTTTTATTGATAAATGTTTGCTAGGAGCCCTTGGCTTGCCTTTTCAAGGTGGGACCTAGGCCCTCGTAAGAAATTAATAATACCTATTTTGACATAACTTTCTTTGCAATTGTGAGCAGTAATTCTAACTCAATGGAAGTCCGGAAATTTCCCATCTCTCTCTTTCAAAGGTGCAATAAAAACCACTACAAAGGTGGCCATACACGCACCGATCCCGGCGTGCGTTCTGAGCTAAAATAGCATCGCATCGCATTCCATGCCTTGTGCATGTGTTGTGCATGCAATGCTTTGCAATGCGATGAAAAGCAAGTACAAAAAGTATGTGCAGCACATACTTTTTTGTACTGTGCGATGAGGTGCCGCGGGAGCGCGCACCTCAAAGCACAGCTCGCACCGCCGGGATCGGTGCGTGTATCGGCACCTTAAGTATTTTTCTTTGATAGAAAGTCTGCCCTTTTTCACAAAGAAACAGGTGTTGTTAATTTCTACAGGAAATGGGGTATTTTCATCAACAGTTTTGACAAGATCACCCTGGACCAGATTTCCCAGATTTTACTAAATATACAGATTATGGGCCAAATGTAATGGGGTGATTTTGGGAGAGTATACCCATTTTTTAAATGTTGCAATCATTTACACTGCAAAACCAGGTTGATTTTGCCATGTAATTGATTGCTGCTTTTAAAAAATGGGAAAACTCTCTCAAATTCTCTCACTTTATAAACCTCTCACCCTATTACATTTGGCGCTTTATCTTCACAGAAAAATGCTGAAATCCCCACATTTGTTTCTTAACATTCATCACTGCCTTTTTCTTATCCCTTCTATATTTTATTCAATACACTTTAAATCTCCACTTACCCTTCTTCCCTCCTTTGTCTCCTTTTGACCTTTCCATTTTTGATTAGTAGATAAGGCACACTTTTTCTTCAAACTAATTGGTTTTGACAGGTCCACGCCCCTTTTATACAGGTTGTCCACGCCCCCATTTATACAATTTGATATCAAACTTGATATGATCGTATCACGTTTGATATCAAAGTGGTATAAATAATATTAACCCCCGTATTAAAATATAATTGGTTTGATACTGTAACTTCATACACTGATATTGGTTATGTGAAATAACACATATATAAAGTACGCGATATCTTAATCAGCTGGAAGAATTTCTAAACATAATGCTAAAAAAGTTGTTAGAAAAATATGGTATACAACAGATATATAATTCGTAGAAATGTAGATCTTGTTTTATATCAAATTTGATTTGTGTAGGATGTCGCGCAACGCCGATCATCAAAACAGCCGGCTGAAAGCCAGGTATTATAACGTATTAAAGCCGGGGAGTTTTTGCGGCTTTGATAAATATTATAAAGCTTTGAAAAATAAATTTAAAAGATCCGATGTGAGAAAATGGTTACAAGAGCAAGACGCGTACACATTGCACAAACCGGCTAGAAAAAACTATAAAAGGAATATGATATGTGTATCGGACATAAATCAACAGTGGCAATGTGATTTGGTATCGCTCATAGATCTGGCAAAGCACAACGACGGCGTAAAATATATACTAACCGTCATCGATATATTCAGTAAGAGGGCCTGGGCTGAAAGTCTGACTGCTAAGAGCGCGACGACTGTCGCTAAGGCTTTTGAAAAATTATTCCAACAGGGGGACGTACCGAGGAAACTACAAACCGATAATGGTAAAGAGTTTCTAAACAAAGTCCTAAAAAAGTTGTTAGAAAAATACGGTATACAACATTTCACAACCAATAATGATGTGAAAGCCGCCGTTATAGAACGCTTCAATAGGACTTTAAAAACACGAATGTGGCGATATTTCACGGCGAATAATACATACCGATATATAGACGTTTTACAAGCGTTCATTACCAGTTATAATAACACATACCATAGAACGATTAAGCGAGCTCCGAATGAGGTTGATGGCTCTAATGCGCTGGATGTCTTCAAGACGATATATGGCGATTACTTTAGAAGTAAGAAAACAAAGGCTTGTTTAGCGGTCGGGGACCACGTTCGTATCTCAAAATATAAGGATATATTTCAGAAAGGTTACGAACAGAGTTTTTCTGAGGAAATATTTGTAATACGCGGAGTGAACACTAAAGGACTTAAGCCGCTTTACACGTTGGAGGATCTCTACGGGGAGGCTATAACGGGTAGTTTTTACCCCGAAGAACTTCAAAGTATACCGAAAAACTATAATAGGATTTACAAAGTGGAGAAGATTTTAAAAAATAAGACGGTTAGAGGGAGGAAACACGTATTAGTCAAGTGGCGTGGATACCCCACAAAATTTAACAGTTGGGTCGCTGCATCGGAGATAAAAGATATATAAACAAAGAGGAAGATGGATGACAAACCATTCTACATAACATTGCCGAGTAACGCCTCAGCCGATACATTTCCACAAAATAAGATTTCTGACTATACCACAAAGTTAGCAAGGCCGATAGACTTAAGTGGAGATTGGGAAGTAGCTCTTACAGAAATACAATACCCACACACCTGGAATACAATCGATGTGCGTGATTGTGTGTTGAAAATAACAAAGTGGGATGGGGCGAGCGGTACAGCAACGAGGGTTTGCGTTAAACCGGGGTTTTATGAAACCATCGGGGCGTTACTGTTTTCTTTCAACGCTGAAATTGACCGACATAAACTGGATGGTTTAAAACTATTGTACGATCCGCTTGAACGAGAGATAATCATCGACAACAAGGCGATGTACAACATCACAGCCGGTCCTAAATTGTCGAGAATACTGGGGTTATACCCGAAAACTAAGTTTTTAAAACCGTGCGCCGACATCAGCGGCGGGCAATATACGCTCTTCGTGTACACAGATATTATCGAACATCAGAGGGTCGGTGATAGTTATGTTCCGTTGTTGCGTACCGTTGAAATAAAGGGCCGTAACAACGAGATGGTCACTATACGGTATGAGAAGCCCGATTATGTTCCGTTGTGCAAGACGCATTTTGACACTATAGCCATAGAGATAAAGAATGATCAGAACGAAAACATGTCATTCAAGTTTGGGAAAGCGAACGTGAAACTACATTTCAGACGCCGCAAATCCGAATTTTATTAAAGACAATGGTTGCCGTTAAAAATTATGGCGACCCGGGGCTCTACGCGCAATATTATAAAACACAGGCCGGTAATGGATTACCCGGTTTTCACGGCAGCGCGTATATGTACGGGTGCGGTTTAGGTGGAATTTTTCGAAGCCTGTTCAGAAAAGCGGTACCGCTTTTCCGAAGAGGGCTGGCGATAGCAAAGCCCCACGTGAAGAATGCAGCACGCAACATCGCGAAAGACGTCATCGGACAAGCCACAGCGGCTGTTGTGAGCAAAATACACGACGCAAATCAAGCGAAGCAAGATGGATCAGGTTTAATCTATGCCAGGAAAGGGGCGGCTAAAAATAAACGGAAGCGGGCAATACGACTTCCGACATGGTGCAGACCCCTTTTAAACAAAAAACGGAGCAGACGCGGCTTAATTAAAAAAAGGAAACCGAAGCGAAGGGTCGGTGATATTTTTTAAGCATGTCTTTCATACACAATGAATCCATGGAATGCGCAAAATCTGAACTTGACCTTTTTGACGTACCACCGACGCAGACCAGCGTAGAGAAAAGCCTCTACGTCGAAGTTCAACCTTTGGCGGCATTATCCGAGACCGCGCCGCTTGAATTCTACATAGCGGCCAGCAGTGAACACTACTACGATCTGAACAACACGTTGCTGTACGTGACCTGCAAGATCGTACGGCCTGATAACACGGCTATACCTCAAGACGCCAAGGTCGCTCTTATTAATTACCCCATAGCAACTTTATTTAGTCAGGTTGATGTCACTTTGGGCGATAGGCTAATATCGCAGTCCAATAATCTTTACGCTTATAGGGCCTACATAGAGACCATACTGAATTATAGCTCAGATGCGCTATCCACAAAACACACAACTGGATTATTCTACAAAGATGTGGCTGGAGAACACAACACAAGAACCCTGGATGGTGTAAACACAGGGTTTATAAAAAGGGCAAGAACAACGGCACAAAGTCGAACGGTCAATTAGTATACCCGAATCTGATTTCTGCTTATTTGTGATCTGAATGAGCGACATATACTCGCGAACCGCGTTACCGTGTTCAAAGTCTGGTTGAAATGGTTTGGCCGGATGCGGTGTTCCATCCAGGTATAGGGATGCGAAGTTTACATTTTTATGTTCAAACCGTAGAGGGTTTTTGTCATAGGCTCCTGAAAACGCTTCATTATCTACAAAAGCGGCTATAACGGTTTTTGGCACCTGTCCTAAAAACAGATTTTCTAAATTAAATACGCGACTCCCCGTCGGTATGCTATAGATCTTCATGCCCACTCTATCGATCGCGTATTTGGCGTTGGTGGTCAGTAAGGCCTGGGCGTGTCCAATCCGGACGGCGGGTGAGACCTGAACCCTTTTCACAAACAGGGACGCTGCAACAATCTGAATTTTAAAGGCCTCCGCTTCAGCAGACATTAAGCAGAAAGCATCTTTGTTTCTGATGAGTTTTATCTTCAAGTCCACGGCGTTCAATATTAGTTTATGTTGATGAAAAAGGTCACAGTGTAGCGGCCCCAATAATTCAACCGTTCGACTTTGTGCCGTTGTTCTTGCCCTTTTTATAAACCCTGTGTTTACACCATCCAGGGTTCTTGTGTTGTGTTCTCCAGCCACATCTTTGTAGAATAATCCAGTTGTGTGTTTTGTGGATAGCGCATCTGAGCTATAATTCAGTATGGTCTCTATGTAGGCCCTATAAGCGTAAAGATTATTGGACTGCGATATTAGCCTATCGCCCAAAGTGACATCAACCTGACTAAATAAAGTTGCTATGGGGTAATTAATAAGAGCGACCTTGGCGTCTTGAGGTATAGCCGTGTTATCAGGCCGTACGATCTTGCAGGTCACGTACAGCAACGTGTTGTTCAGATCGTAGTAGTGTTCACCGCTGGCCGCTATGTAGAATTCAAGCGGCGCGGTCTCGGATAATGCCGCCAAAGGTTGAACTTCGACGTAGAGGCTTTTCTCTACGCTGGTCTGCGTCGGTGGTACGTCAAAAAGGTCAAGTTCAGATTTTGCGCATTCCATGGATTCATTGTGTATGAAAGACATGCTTAAAAAATATCACCGACCCTTCGCTTCGGTTTCCTTTTTTTAATTAAGCCGCGTCTGCTCCGTTTTTTGTTTAAAAGGGGTCTGCACCATGTCGGAAGTCGTATTGCCCGCTTCCGTTTATTTTTAGCCGCCCCTTTCCTGGCATAGATTAAACCTGATCCATCTTGCTTCGCTTGATTTGCGTCGTGTATTTTGCTCACAACAGCCGCTGTGGCTTGTCCGATGACGTCTTTCGCGATGTTGCGTGCTGCATTCTTCACGTGGGGCTTTGCTATCGCCAGCCCTCTTCGGAAAAGCGGTACCGCTTTTCTGAACAGGCTTCGAAAAATTCCACCTAAACCGCACCCGTACATATACGCGCTGCCGTGAAAACCGGGTAATCCATTACCGGCCTGTGTTTTATAATATTGCGCGTAGAGCCCCGGGTCGCCATAATTTTTAACGGCAACCATTGTCTTTAATAAAATTCGGATTTGCGGCGTCTGAAATGTAGTTTCACGTTCGCTTTCCCAAACTTGAATGACATGTTTTCGTTCTGATCATTCTTTATCTCTATGGCTATAGTGTCAAAATGCGTCTTGCACAACGGAACATAATCGGGCTTCTCATACCGTATAGTGACCATCTCGTTGTTACGGCCCTTTATTTCAACGGTACGCAACAACGGAACATAACTATCACCGACCCTCTGATGTTCGATAATATCTGTGTACACGAAGAGCGTATATTGCCCGCCGCTGATGTCGGCGCACGGTTTTAAAAACTTAGTTTTCGGGTATAACCCCAGTATTCTCGACAATTTAGGACCGGCTGTGATGTTGTACATCGCCTTGTTGTCGATGATTATCTCTCGTTCAAGCGGATCGTACAATAGTTTTAAACCATCCAGTTTATGTCGGTCAATTTCAGCGTTGAAAGAAAACAGTAACGCCCCGATGGTTTCATAAAACCCCGGTTTAACGCAAACCCTCGTTGCTGTACCGCTCGCCCCATCCCACTTTGTTATTTTCAACACACAATCACGCACATCGATTGTATTCCAGGTGTGTGGGTATTGTATTTCTGTAAGAGCTACTTCCCAATCTCCACTTAAGTCTATCGGCCTTGCTAACTTTGTGGTATAGTCAGAAATCTTATTTTGTGAAAATGTATCGGCTGAGGCGTTACTCGGCAATGTTATGTAGAATGGTTTGTCATCCATCTTCCTCTTTGTTTATATATCTTTTATCTCCGATGCAGCGACCCAACTGTTAAATTTTGTGGGGTATCCACGCCACTTGACTAATACGTGTTTCCTCCCTCTAACCGTCTTATTTTTTAAAATCTTCTCCACTTTGTAAATCCTATTATAGTTTTTCGGTATACTTTGAAGTTCTTCGGGGTAAAAACTACCCGTTATAGCCTCCCCGTAGAGATCCTCCAACGTGTAAAGCGGCTTAAGTCCTTTAGTGTTCACTCCGCGTATTACAAATATTTCCTCAGAAAAACTCTGTTCGTAACCTTTCTGAAATATATCCTTATATTTTGAGATACGAACGTGGTCCCCGACCGCTAAACAAGCCTTTGTTTTCTTACTTCTAAAGTAATCGCCATATATCGTCTTGAAGACATCCAGCGCATTAGAGCCATCAACCTCATTCGGAGCTCGCTTAATCGTTCTATGGTATGTGTTATTATAACTGGTAATGAACGCTTGTAAAACGTCTATATATCGGTATGTATTATTCGCCGTGAAATATCGCCACATTCGTGTTTTTAAAGTCCTATTGAAGCGTTCTATAACGGCGGCTTTCACATCATTATTGGTTGTGAAATGTTGTATACCGTATTTTTCTAACAACTTTTTTAGGACTTTGTTTAGAAACTCTTTACCATTATCGGTTTGTAGTTTCCTCGGTACGTCCCCCTGTTGGAATAATTTTTCAAAAGCCTTAGCGACAGTCGTCGCGCTCTTAGCAGTCAGACTTTCAGCCCAGGCCCTCTTACTGAATATATCGATGACGGTTAGTATATATTTTACGCCGTCGTTGTGCTTTGCCAGATCTATGAGCGATACCAAATCACATTGCCACTGTTGATTTATGTCCGATACACATATCATATTCCTTTTATAGTTTTTTCTAGCCGGTTTGTGCAATGTGTACGCGTCTTGCTCTTGTAACCATTTTCTCACATCGGATCTTTTAAATTTATTTTTCAAAGCTTTATAATATTTATCAAAGCCGCAAAAACTCCCCGGCTTTAATACGTTATAATACCTGGCTTTCAGCCGGCTGTTTTGATGATCGGCGTTGCGCGACATCCTACACAAATCAAATTTGATATAAAACAAGATCTACATTTCTACGAATTATATATCTGTTGTATACCATATTTTTCTAACAACTTTTTTAGCATTATGTTTAGAAATTCTTCCAGCTGATTAAGATATCGCGTACTTTATATATGTGTTATTTCACATAACCAATATCAGTGTATGAAGTTACAGTATCAAACCAATTATATTTTAATACGGGGGTTAATATTATTTATACCACTTTGATATCAAACGTGATACGATCATATCAAGTTTGATATCAAATTGTATAAATGGGGGCGTGGACAACCTGTATAAAAGGGGCGTGGACCTGTCAAAACCAATTAGTTTGAAGAAAAAGTGTGCCTTATCTACTTTGATTTTCTTGTCCTCTAGACATACAGTATATTTCTATTTAAAATTAAGGTAGGCATCTATTCTTAATGTTGTTCCAATTATTGTTCTTGTGTATAGAAATCCAGTCCTTTACCTAAACCAATGTAACTTCGGACGAGATGTACTAAGCCTCAAAATTGATAAAATGGAGAGTGATAAACCACCAACCAATCAACTCCTCTCTGTCATATTTGAAATCCAGCCTATAACATGACAGTTAGAAGCTAAATAGCACGCTGTTTATCACTCTCCATTTTATCACTTTTCAAGCTTAGTGCATCTGGCCCTTTGAGCTTTCAATAACAGATATTTCTTGTAGGTAATGCTTTCCTTCACACTGAAAAGTTGTTCACAAGACTTGTCTTTAAACTTGGCATCTGATGTTGTTCTCAATTTTATTGTTATAGGAATACCCTTACTATCATTTATATTATTTCTAGAAGGTGATTTTTCGTGACAATCCCTTTTTCTCCCTTCATACTTAACCAGAATCGTTAAATGAAGAACCATTTCAAATATTGCGTTCTCTGCTTCTGATGAATTGGTAATTTACCATTTCATATTGTATTGTTAATTACTGTGTGGGGCAGCTTCAGTGGGGTGCCATATACTTCCCCGCTGGAATAATGCGTCTTCCCATGCATTGCATAACATGAGGAAACAATAGAACCATAATAACATTTCAAAACAGTTTTAGATTTCACAATCTTTAGCATAACGTACTCATAACAGTGGAAGAAATTATACTATAGCTTTCAAGGCTTCACTTTAAGTTATAAACATTTACCATAAACCATGTCCGTTAACCATATAACAATAACATTAAACATTTCTATCAATTACACTTTCTTGCAAAACTATTGCATAAACTGATACATTTGTTACATAATCATCATATATATATTCGGAGACCCCGAAACGTAGACCACCAGGCAATAAATTTGTCCTACGTTCACCAGCATCTAGTCCCTGAGTGCCCTTCTTTCTCCAATTTGTGTCTTCACGGGCTGCAAAGCCCTTAGGGTGGCACCAGGGCAAGCTACCCATCTGGACTCAATATAAGTCCTGGGTGCCGGTCTTTCCCTTGGATATATATATATATATATATATATATAATTTCTAGAAGGTGATTTTGGTGACAATCATTTTTCTCTCTTCATACTTAAACAAAATGGATAAATGAGGTACCATTTGAAAGATTAAGTTCTTCACATCTGATGAATTGTTAATTTACAATTGCACATTGTATTGTTAGTTTACATATATACACAGGCCCTAAAATTTACTTCCCTGTCTGCAGATAGGTCGCCCAGAGACCCGGACCCAGGGGAAGGGCTCCTCCTGAGGTATATGGCGTACAAGGGGTGTTCTGGGTTAGCTGCGCTGTAGACTAGGTTTGAGGTGGGTTGGCTGCGGGATGTTAGAGGTATACTACAAGGTACCTCTTTGGAGGGAAAATGGTATGGATTGTGCACCCTTGGGTGCCACCCTGCGCTCAGTTACACCTAACCTTGATGTAGTGTGCTATAAAACAATTATTTAGCAATACTATATATATATATATATATATATATATACACTGTTGTTTTAATACATAACTAGTGAGTTTACTGAGATCTTCAAGGACTTAAAACATAATGTGAGTCATTAATCAATGCATGTAGATACATGACATATGCAGATGTAGATTTGGGTGAGTTATTTTGTTTCTGTGCAGGGAAAATACTGACTGCTTTATTTTTACACTGAAATATAGATCTCAATTTGAAGTAAAACTTCTCCCAAATCTAATTCTTTCTGCGCAAGTTATATCTGCTCCACCTGCCGTGCACATGGTTTTGTCCATTTGAGAAGGATTTGCCTTTACGAGTGAACCAGAATAAGGGCCAAAGTTTGCTGCTTCTGAGGAATTGCTAATTTACAATTGCACATTGTATTGTTTGTTTAAAAATCGAGGTTAAATTTTACTCTTGTCCCTAGAGTTCTTTCCCTGGAGGCATTGATACTCATCACTTTTTCTTGGCTTCTCAAAATTGCTACAAATGAACTGGGTTTTTCTTTCAACCTACTACAAACCACCAACCTCACTATAAAATTAATTGTATTTTATTCAAATGCCAAACTTTCCCACAAGCCATCTAGTATCTTTATTCCTGCATTGATTTTGTTGGCTATATCGTTTGAAAAATTCAATAATAAGTTTGAATAAGATTGAAAAAAGTATCCACACCATATTACAGGCTGTGGTTGAAAATGGCAGTTAGGGGCTGGTTGGCTGGTAGTTTATCTCTGTCCACATTATTTCACTACAAGGCTTTGTACAAGGCTTCGTACATAGTACACAGACCTTTATTTAGACTACTAAATATAATACACTTGTATTATAGAGATTATAAAGATGTAATGGATGGATTTGTTCCTATTAAACGGCGAATATAATTAGCTATTTTCTCAGTGTTACTAGTAAATGTGAAAGTTGTTTTATATTATTTGTAATATAATGGATTCACATATAAAAAATATTTATCTATACTTGTTTTTTATTGTTTATATACAAAAAGGTAACAGAATGACAAGTACAATGGCAGTACATTGCTGTTGACTTACAGTACATTAACAGGATGGATAGCAAATAATCATATGAAAAACATAGATTATTATACAGTACTGGCATAAAAAAAAACAAAAACAAAAAAAACAGAAATGGTGATAAGCCTAAAGGTTTTTAGTTTGAGTCTGGTCAAAATACATTAGCAAAAAAGCAAAAAAGCAAGTCCTTTCTGTTTTGTTTACTTTTTAAGCATTGCCAAACAGCACTTTTCTCGTTAACTTCTAAAGCACTCATGCATAATTTTTATAGTGTTTTTACTGCAGCTGGAACATATTCTTTTACAGCTCACTGCTTACAATGTGCACTTAAAATGCTGTGTGAGACTGAGTCTGCTCAAATATAATGGCTAAAATTATGCTCTGTTTTGTTAAGAACCTCTACATAGTAAGCTTGTGTCACATCCTCTTCATGTTAATCATACATTAATCATTCAAATTTGAAGCAATTTCAGAGACTGTAATCTGCACTTTTAAAAAAAAAAGTGTTTACACAAATAAGTTCTGTTATTTTCGTTGTAGTATTTTGATGAAGAAAAAAAAAGTGGTCTAGACAATTTTGCATTAATAACAGGTGCTATTTCTGTGCATTAAGTTAATAAAATTGCTAATTGTTAAATGTTTTCTAAAATAGGAAGCAAATCTTTGTGGTTATTTGTCACTCGTGACAATAGAGTGTAGAATAATTATACTTACCCTCCTCCGGCCCGGGCACCGCGTTGATCCCCTCGATCCCTGCTGACTCCCCGCGATCCACGGTGACTCCCCGGCAGTCACATTCAGTTCCCCTGCTCTGGCACTCCCAGCGGACGCTGTACGTAATTCAGCGTAGTGCCGCTGGCGGCATATCACATGGTTTCCTTGCTTTCCCAGTGGCACTACACTAATTGCATACAGCCTCCATGGCGAGTGCCTGAGCAGGGGGACTGAATGCGACTGCCGGGGAGTCACCATGGATCGCGGAGAGTCAGCGGAGATCGATGCGGTGCCTGGGCCGGAGGAGGTAAGTATACACCAGCCATGTTACCCCCATTATCCACATCATACCCCCAGTATCCACGTTATACCCCCAGTATCCATACCCCCAGTATCCACGTCGGCGTGGAGTTGATTTTATAAAGTGTGGCGAGCGGACACGTATCCACGTCCCCTCGGGGGCTCGCTGTGTTCGCCATGGTTCGAGCTCAGTGGCTCGCTGCACTCGCCACACTTTATAAAATCAGCTCCACGCCAACGTGGATACTGGGGGTATGATGTGGATAGTGGGGATATTAAGCATTGTGTATTTTTAGGGCTCCAGAGCCATTTACGTAGTTTACTTAGCCAGCATAGTGCTGTATTGGTATTCTCAACACACCACTACGTAAACTACGTAATGGGCACCCTGATAATACACAAGTACCATATAATTAAACGTTAATAATAATGGCATGATACATATATGTAAATAAAGCAATATTTTAAACCAAAAATTACAGAATGTTTTAGTGTAAAAATGAGTCTGCATATCATATTTAACATATCTGTCTGTTACATATTGCCCTCAACACTGTACTACATTAACAGTATCTGAATGCCTATGACTAATGGGAAGTAAATAAAAAAAACAGTATATGTTTGTCCTCATTGGAGTATAAATATTTTTAATTATAAAATATAAGAATAGCCCAGGGTGACATATGGGCGACTGGTGGCTTTAAAGAAATTCTCTGAATATATGTTTTTAATAGTTAGTTTTTTCTTATACTGTAGATGTGATTTTTTTGCACTGTATGTTTAAAAATGGTTTTTTTTGTGTTTTGGTATAATGATATTGAATTTATGTCCAAACAGCTGACCCCCATTTAATACACACCGGTGGGTATGCATTTAACTGATACAGAATTATAGTCGATACATTCCTGGGACTTGATTGCGAATAAGTTTGAGACCTGTTATACTGTATGTGTTTCAGCAAAGAAAATAATTTGCGATGTAAAATAATCAATTGGAGTCAGGTGACCCCAGTGAAACGCACTCTGCAGGTCTTTGATAGTGTAAACTGTGACCTCTTTGGGAGGTATCGCGCAAATTATAGTGAGATGAGTGGAGTGTTGGAATGCAGATTGCGTTCCATACACAGAGTAATACAGCTGACCGGATATTAGCTGGCTGAGCGGGGATGATGACTTCCGCGGACGTGCGTGTCGGGGATTTGGAACGCACGCAGCGAGTACTGTGTGCCTAACCAAGGCCCTTATTCTGAATGGTGCGGATATTCCCGCATTCTTACGGAGCGGTCCGCACGCCACGGTGTTTTGCCGCGTGCGGCCATCGTCCGTAGAAACGCCCACGGGTCCTCCGCATTCGGACGGACTCACTCTTTAAGAACAGGGCGTGTTTACGGACGACATACAAACCATGCGTGTGCGGGAGAAACACTCCGATTCTGCACGGTATTACAGAGTATTACAGAGTATGCTCGGAAATACCGCATCCGAACGGGAGCCAAGCGGTGCTACCGCCCGTAAGCGGAGTATTTACGCCAAACAACCCACTATTAAGTATCTTCTGCAATACATCACATGACCCACTTATTCAATTACCTATCCTCATAAAAAACTGCTTATTTGGAATTGGAATCAATTAGATGCCAATATATCCTTACAAGCATGCCTAACACATGCATTGCACACATTAACCCTTACAGCAATTTAAGTGCAATGGTTTGTATTAGACCCTGTGTAAAAGATTATAAACAATCTACACATATACTGTTTAATGTGCAAAGAAAACCAACAACTGTGAACTTGCATAAACAATTTATTTGAAAACACAATTAACATATAAATAAAAAAATATCAAATAATAAATTAAATCAGGAGATCTCTGAGGTCCTGCAGGTCGGCTAGCAGTAGCCTCAAATGGTGCTCCGCCCGCAGGAGTGCCCCACGCACCCCCTCATCTGCCGGTGTGGTGTCATCTGTGGGCATGTCAAAGGGGCAAAAATTAGTCATGTTATTCATGCATACATTTCACATACTGCGACATAAATTGCACAAATGCTAGGTGACATGTGTGTGTATATATATATATATATATATATATATATATATATCTATGTAGAGAGATAGAGACACACATAGATAAATAGATATGACACATACATATATACATACATGCAAACTTATTTACTACATACTGTCTTTTTTTGCCTCTACCCTTTACTCTGCAGAAGACATAACAGTCATAGTGTTTCTTCTCAGTCACAACCCACCCATGACTAACCAATGACAAGCATGTCATGGCCTCCGTCAATAAGAACTTGTCACAATCTGCTCAGTCTAAGTTCAGTGATGGTTCGTGGCATGGGAGTTATGCAAATGTCAGGAATGCACAGTACACATCCTCAAAATCATAATTCTGTCTAAACCAACCTACAATTCTGTGAGGGCAAAAAAACAATCTGAACTACAGGGGGTGTTTAGGTAGAGGAGGCTCCTGGGACACTGGCAACTTCTGACTCCATTCCAAGGTAGGCCGGGCCATACTCCATTTATAGCATACATCCTAGAGTTTATAAATAACATTCACCAACAATATAGATTCCACTATTTGATGGGTCATAATCTACGATTGCAGCAGGTGAATTTAATCCACAAATGATCCACTCATCCCTTTACTCCAGGATCCTGTTTAACTACAACGGTTATGTGGCAGTCAAAATGGAGCTCCAACCCATCCCACAAACCTGTGTAATTGAGAGGTGTCCTGGATGAAAGGGATGCCTTGGACACCCCATCTAACCCGTACCTGTATCTGTAGCTACCCACTTTGGGGTCTATATGAATAGTATTGGAACAAAATTTTTAATCACCAGTGCTACATAACAAATACCAGTACAACTACTTCATGAATGATGCATTATGTAAACATACCGATCTGCTGGGACTCCGGGGCTTGGCACGCCTCCTCCCCCTCGGAATCGGAATCCTCTGGGGCAACCGTGGCCTCCTCAGCCCCCTCCTCCGCCAGCTCCTCTGCCACCATGACCACGTCCACCTCCTCCGCCACAAGCACCTCCTCCTCCACCTCCTCCTCCTCCTCCACCTCCTCCTCCTCCACCTCCACCACCACCACCTCCTCCTCCACCTCCTCCTCCTCCACCTCCACCACCACCACCTCCTCCTCCACCTCCTCCTCCGCCACCAACACCTCCTCCTCTGCCACCAACTCCTCTTCCACCTCCTCCACCACCACCTCCTCAGGCACCTCCTCCTCCTCCACCACCTCCTCCACCATCTCCTCCACCATCTCCTCCAACATTTCCTCCTCCTCCACTTCCTCCTCCTCCACCCTTGCCGCCACCTCCTCCTCAGGGTCTTGGGCCTCCTCCTGGGCCAGGGCTGGCTCGGCCTCTTCACGGGCCTGTCGGGCTCGGGCTCGTGCTGTGTGGTAGAAAAAAAAATCATGGTCAATGTCGGGTCATTGGGGCACATGTATTAATCCATAACAAGACATACATGGAAGGGTGATAATGATGGCAAACGATGCAGGCAAGTAGCTCCTTACTGTTAATGGACTCAAAAATGTGACATTTAAATTATTATGTGATTGTTAGTAATTTGTTCAAACATTACAACCCTGGCATTTATCAATGTGTAACACATATTAGATCTGGCACATTGTATGCATCAGAATCCTCAATGCTATGTCATTACATATAAAAGCCACATGACTGCATGTTAACCAGGAAGAAGCACACATAACAGTCTATGGACTTTTAAACCCATGGACACCCACTTATCATGAGACACCTGTTATTGTTTATATATGCTATGTTGTAAGTGCGAAATTTCATAGCTAAAATACTCACAATCAGCAATTTCGCCCCTGATTTGCTGCAACAGCTGGGGCTGGCGCCTGCGGAGGTCCGACCACCGCCTCTCGAGCTGCCCGAGGGACCTCCGCACCCGAGTGCGGGCGTAAATACGGCGCCCTGCCGCAGCATAGGCCCTCCGCTTATGGCGGTTAGTGATAAAGGGCCCCGCACGGCCCAGCCTTGTCTCCATGACGGAGACCAGAACCCTCAGCTCCGCATGTGTAAAGGGGTCTGCCCTTCGTGTCTCCGCCATGTTAACAATGGCATCTATCAACCAATCAGGTGGTGGCATTGGTTGATCACAGTTATTTGTGTTAATAACTTTATTGTTCATCTTTACATGAACAGCGTCTCTGCGCCAACACAAATGGTGACAAATTCGCATGCCTTAAAAACAGTAGTGCTGATGTATGGCAATGAACAAATCTGATATATATAAAACACAGTGTGTATGCACTTAGCAAATCCAATGACGCCTCGCTCCGCCAAGCAACGCGTGCTATAGCTTAGCAACGCATAGCTGTAGTTAGCATTACTTACTCTATGCATCTATGTGTATGCGTACATTTATGTGTAAAAGACACATACACATACTTGCAGGTATCCTGAGACCAGCATTATACACCAGCCCTGCCTGCCTGCCTGCCTGCCTGCCTGCCTGGGTGCCTGCCTGCCTGCCTGGCTGCCTGCTCCTTGAAATGTTGAAACATGTGAATAAATTCAAATATCATATATATAGAGATATATATATATATATATATATATATATATATATATATATATCTGCAAACAAATCATACATCAACACAGGAAAAAATCCCCAACACATTAGAGAATAAATCAATGTACTCACCAGTCATCAGGGATAGTATCAACTACAATAATGAAGATATAACAAACACATAAGATCCCTTGTACAAGGTATAATAATGAGCACCTATATTGAACTTCCCCCAAAACTAAGCACATATGATAAATATCTCCTATTTCTTTGCCATTAGGAGGGCAGGCTGGCTAATTTTCGTTTTGTAACACTGACAACTAACACACTGTACTTATTTGAAGGGGTGATTTTTACTAAAATTGGTGTGTTCTGTCAACTCGATAACATGTACCTGAAGTATCTTTGCGCCACAGAGTCCCGCAGCTGGTATCCCCTCCGGCATTCAGGGGCGCGGGATGGGCGCATGGGCGGATCTTGCGGCTCAGATGGTACCTCCCACTCATCAAAGGGTATCTCACGCCGCACAGCAATGTTGTGGAAAAATATACACAGGCCCACGATCCTCGACACCATTTGAGGCGCATATTGTAAGTCACCACCAGTGCGGTGGAGCACTCTAAATCGACCCTTTAAAAGGCCAATTGAGCGCTCCACCACTTGCCTGGTGGCAACATGCGCCCGATTGAATGCCTCCTGTGGGCCCGGTGCTGGGTAGCTGTACGGCGTAAGTAGCCAGGGCGTACATGGGTAACCGGAGTCACCCAGAACCCACGCATCACGGCCTTCCAGCTCTTGTAGTCTTTGCCATATCCCGGTTTGTCGGATGACATGAGAGTCATGGGCACTTCCGGGAAACTTCGAGTTGAAGGCGAGAATCTCCATGGATGGGCCACATACCACCATCACGTTCAGTGAGTGGAACAATTTGCGGTTCCTATATATCTTCTCACTTCGAGATGGAGGCACAAATGGTACATGGGTGCCATCCACAGCCCCTATCACATTAGGGAAGCCAGCAATTTGATGGAAGGCCTGCTGGCTTCTGCGCAGGGTCTTGGTGGCAAATGTCATGGCCATGAAGTGCCCCTTGCGCCTGAACATGGCCGACGTCACACGCCTCAGGATTCGGCAGAAGGCCGGCTGAGATATTCCAGCAAGTACTGCCACTACTTGTTGGAATGATCCTGAGGCGCAGAAATGCAACACCGCCAGCAGCTGTGTGTGAGGCGGAATTGCTGTCGTGATCCTGTGTAGAGGTTCCAGATCACTCTCAATTAACGAGAGCAGATCCAGAATGACATGTGGCGGTAACCGGTACCTAGTAAGTACCTCATCATCGGGCATAGCAAACAGAGTCACCCGTGTGCGATAGATTCTAGCACGTCCTGGCCTCCTTGGGCGACGAGTGGGGAGAGCCGCAAGTGCCCTTAGCCTCCTCTCCATGTAGCGCATCATTGCTTCAGCAACCTATAAAGAAATGAACATAAATACTGATGCACCTATGCACATAATGGCCATATCCGACTACAAATAGATTTGTATGCTTCAATACGTACAATAGATGGCTGCCCCGTGAAATCCCGCAGATCCATTTGACTCTATAATGATGTAACAATAATATGAACTCAATACACACCGTCCTAAACACACAGATAAAGGTGTCAGCATTTTTTGCCAACATCATGTACTATGAGACATTTCATCTATTGCTGGGACATGTTGTCCTGCAATAGATGAACCCACACAGGTTTAAGACCTGTGAGTGAAATAGTGAACATGTGACATGTTGCAATAATGCTACACGCACTTTGCTGGCCCAACAATCTGTAGGCAGTGAGGCAATGGTGCATACATTCATACACTTACATTGTTAATGGATATCATATCTACAAGGAGCATGGAAGAGCTTACCTTAGACCCTGACAAGTCCAGATCTGGAGACAAATGATTCTAGCAGCCAGTCACTATTTATAGGCCTCTCACATGTGTGGTCTATAACAGTAGAGATGAGTATTGCATGACTTGTGGCCTGGATTATCTAAGGGATTGGGCTACTTTTAGCTTGCAAACAAACTCCACAATACCACAGTAGTCATGAATCAAATGTCATGTCATGCTAGCAAATAGCATGTGTATTGTGCAATAGTCACAGGTGTATCAGAAGATTCTATGCAATGTTAGCATTGGTGACCAGTATTTCATGTCGAACTTTCGCCAGGTTTTACACAATGGAATTTCCGCCACCGTATGCGGCGCGAAAAAACAGCGACGTACGCTCACGCACGGAACGCAGCTGCCGCTGATGTCCGCCAAACAGGATACACAAACAGTATATAAAGGTGTATTAGAAGGTGACAATGTTGTTGCTAACATGTCTGGATCACAACCAGAGGTGGACCCAGACCTGCAGCAACTATTTGACCAGATGGACTCCAGCACCACCTATGTGCCACTGCACATGCGGCCAGTGGGTAATGAGAAGGCTGCTGGCCCTTCTACAGCAGGGCAACCTGCACCTGACCATTCTACAGCAGGGCAACCTGCACCTGGCCCTTCTGCAGCAGGCCAACCTGCAGCTGGCTCATATGCACCATCAGCAGAATTGTTTGGAACACAACCGGGGACTTCACAAGGTAGTACCATGGCCAGCACTTCAAGTGCAGCGACACGTGACAGGGGGCGTGGCCATGGACGTGGCAAGGGGAGAGCCAGGGCAACAGAGGAAGCACCAAAAAAAAATAAGGCATATGAAGCACAGGAGCTTGCCATCCTGGTTCCCCGAGCACGTGATTGGATTGAGTGTCCATCGGAGAAGCTGACACACACACGCAGATGGAAGATTTGGGAACAGATAACGGCAGAGATTAATGAAGTAGCGCCACAAGTTCGTGAGACGGACCATGTGAAGAAGAGGCAAGTTGTTTTGTGATACATGTGCCCAGTAATAGCCAAGTAATGATTTAATTGATGCTTAGATGGATTTTGCAAATGGCCCGTGAGGTTGTTACGATACACAGACATTATTGACATGTTATTTCGTTGAGAGTTAGAGTAGGGTGATTGTGAATGTGTATTGTAACGGTTGATATCATAGTTGCATGTCATATTATCTATTGGACATTAATCACATGTCGTAATATGTAGCACAGAGCAATGGCTGCAACAGCTAACATCTGGAGTGACATGTATTAATATGTCAACTTACATTGCAGGTGGCAGGACTTCAAAACCAACCTGAAGAGGAAGATGACCAAGCGGTGGGAACACAGCCAGACATCTGGGGCCGGGCCCATGCCATCAGGGCTAGAGCTCACCCCCCTGGAGTTGCTGGCCGAGAGCTGTATATCAGTTGAGGAGATCAGGGGGGTGAGCACGATGGATAGCGAGGCCCCAGCTGAAGTGTTTGCGTCTTTTATTGAAGGTAAATATTGGTCATGCCATAAACTTGTGCAAGTAATTATCTTAGAATGTGTCCTAATTTTGTTTATCTTTTTCCACAGACAACCCACCGCTTGGTGCCGACTCTGCTCAGGAGGTGGAGGAGTCCGTGCCACCTGGCCCCAGGGGTAGGCCTGTGCAGCAGCAGCCATCGGACCAAGCCGATTTGGCCGCCTTGGCCAACATGCTTGGGGACATCAACCAGCAGGGAGAGTTGGCATCAGAACGGATGCATAGGACCGAGGAGATCCTGGCGAGCTTGGTCAGCACCCAGCAGGCCATCGCTGCGAGCATGCAGGCCATGGCTGAGTCACATCAGGCCATGGCTGCAAGTGCTCAGGTGCTGGCCGAGCAAGCCACCCGCCAAAATGATCTCCTCCTCCACCATAATGAGCTTATGGTGGAGCTGGTTACCAGCAACAGGGTCCTAATGTCATCCGTTTCTGGTGCATTACCACCGGCAACACTCCCTGCTGGCAGGAGGGGTAGACCAGCCAACCCCTCAACATCATCTGCTCCACCTGCCCCAGCATCTGCCCGTGCCAGAAGAGCTGCTGCACAGGCCAAGGAGCCTCCCAAGGCCAAACGTGGTCGCAAATGAACTTGTGGCTGCATTAATCTCCACCGTTATGTGGTCCCAAATCTTCCATTGTGCTGTGTGTGTCAGCTTCTTGTGTCCAATCATGTGCTGAGGGTAACCAGATGAGCCCTTGCTTCATATGTCCTTTTTGGTGCCCCTGTTGCCCTCTTTTGCCTGCCATTACTGTCAGCTGTACTTGAAGTGATGGCCATGGTACTATCTTGTGAAGTCCCCGGTTGTGTTACAAATGATTCTGCTGATGGTGCATATGAGCCAGCTGCAGGTTGGCCTGCTGCAGAAGGGCCAGGTGTAGGTTGCCCTGCTGTAGAATGGTCAGGTGCAGGTTGGCCTGCTGTCGAAGGGCCAGCAGCCTCCTCATTTCCCACTGGCTGCATGTGCAGTGGCACATAGGAGGTGCTGGAGTCCATCTGTGTGCAATTATATTTGTTTTGTATTCTTATTTATTTTTGTACATTCCTGCCATGTTGTTTTTGTTTGGTATTTTTTATTTTTTGGTCATTGCATCACAGTGGCATTGACTGTGACATGTATAGAAATAAATTTGTTTACTTTACCAAAAATGTGTGGTTTCATGAGTACATGTCGAATACACATGTGGATTGCTAGTATTAATATTCAGTCATGTCCATTGTTAGCAGTTTTAAAGTGTGTGACAAGTACAGCATATGTGGGGGATTAGTACGGTTTCCTTGAAGCAGCAATGGTTTCAATTAAAGCACTGACAAGCGTCCTATTAGTGAGTAATGAGTAAAGGAGTCGATTCTATTGGGTTCAGGTGTTAATGCTTGTAGTCATTAGGCGTACGTTCGCCTACCGCATGAACGAGTGGTGTCCGCAAAGCAATAGTACACTTGTGGACACCGCACATTTCTTCCCTTTTTGATCGCGTGCATTCGGAGTGGTATCCGAATGTACGCCCCCCAACATAAGTGTACTCCCCCGTGTCCGCCCATGTTTCCGCCCCGTTTTGCCCACTTTGAAACTACGCCCATGTGTCATTCCGCATGACGCCCATAATACGCCCATATTTCCCGACTGATTGCGGGGAACAGTTTTGGACGGGATTTGGCCGAACAGGTACGGAGTCAAGGCGTGGCACATGCGCGTTGCGTTCTCCACGCATGCGCAGACGCCGTAAAGACGCGATCCGAAAGTATGCGGTAAAGTACGCGTCAATCAGAATAAGGGCCCAAGTAAGGTGGCTTGAAAGAATCTCTACAACAATTGGCAGGTAACATACTTGAATATGATATGTTAATGTATTTGAGAATAGTATTATTGTGCTGATAAGAGCTGTTAGAATGTGATTAGTACAGCGTATTGCACTTCCGGGGTGTGGTATAATGGTTGGTCAGCTGGAGGGGTATTTAAGTCACTGAGTGGACAATGGGATGTATGCTTCATTCTGTCAAGGTGGTCTTGAAAAAGGTCCCTAAGTGGACCGAAACGTCAACATCACCCTAAGATGTAAATAAATCTCTCTCTGCTCTCTGCCTGATGGTTGTTTTATATATATATATATATATATATCTAGAGAAATAAAGACGGGCGCTTCATAGTGCATAAATGTCGTTTTTTTGAAAATTTATTCAGACATATAAAAACATGAAACATAGGAATGGGTAAACGTACCAACGGTGGCGGTTCTTAATCACCGTGGTCAAACAGCTTATGAGTGGTGCATGCAAGCACCCACAGACTGGAGCCGGTTACCATCCGTTCCCGGACATACAGCAAAACAGCAAGTGGTGGTGTTCTCCTGTGCTAGGCCACGCCCCTACGCGTTTCGTATCAACTTCGTCAGAGGCCCTCTGACGAAGTTGATACGAAACGCGTAGGGGCGTGGCCTAGCACAGGAGAACACCACCACTTGCTGTTTTGCTGTATGTCCGGGAACGGATGGTAACCGGCTCCAGTCTGTGGGTGCTTGCATGCACCACTCATAAGCTGTTTGACCGCGGTGATTAAGAACCGCCCACGTTGGTACGTTTACCCATTCCTATGTTTCATGTTTTTATATGTCTGAATAAATTTTCAAAAAAACGACATTTATGCACTATGAAGCGCCCGTCTTTATTTCTCTAGAAATCTCTTACCTGCTGGATACAGGTTCATTTGCCCCATGAGAGACGGAGCAGCAGGGACCAATATCCTAAGTGCCTTTACAGACTATCCTAATTGAAAGATTGGACGATTTGTTGGACACTGCAAGGTTTTTCTGGACTTATTATTACAGCGCATTGTTCTTTTTCATATATATATATATATATATGAAAAAAGAATTCAAGAACCCGGCGACTGAGTGGACAAGGATATGCAAGATAGTACGGGTATGAAAAATTTATTTTCACATACAAGACATGTAAAACATATATAAGAAATATATCTATTTAAAAAAAAGGGGAGGATGTACCACTATAAAACGAAGGGGAACAACACGTTTGGTAGAAAAATATATATATATATATATATATATATATATATATATATATTCCATTGACAAAAAACCTCACGGTTTCACATGTCCTATTAAGGCTTCTCACACATGATCTGGCATTTCAAAAACCTGTTGTAACTCTTCCACTCAAACTCCAAAAAGCAATGAAATTACGATCATTAAGGCTGATGCCTTAATGGACGTGTTCCTTGCGCAATACAGATATGGTACGCCATCACAGCCTGTGGGTAAGTGCAGATTTAGCACTCTCACAGAGTGAGATTGCTGTCACTCACACAATGGTGGAGCTGCTAATTCACAGATTTGTGTGCTCATTGGAATACACACATGCAGTCTATGCAACTGAAGGTCTGAGCAGTTATGTGGCGCACTCATCCTAATAAGTACCTGCAGTCATCTAAAACTGTCTAGCCCACTGAATTACTATAGTGTTCTTTCTAGCACCCGCCATCTTTGAAAACCCATGCAGTTCCTCTTCCCTGCCTGGGGTGTAGCTGTCTGCTGTAGTGCTTCTAGCACAGTGTGATCTGTATATCAGTACTGCAAACCAGACCTGTGCTAGAAACACTACAGCAGACAGCAACACCCCAGACTGGGTAGAGGAACTGCATGGGTTTTCAAAGATAGCGGGTGCAAGAGAAAACATTATTACTAGAACTATTCCACTGAGGGTCCAACATCTTTCACACTCACTACATATATCCATTTCATTTAGTATTCACATGCAGTTACCAGAAACATCTTTCATAATTGTAACTATAATACTCCCAACTACTATGCATCTACACTTTGTTCTCCTATACGCCTTAATGCTGCTCTGTCTTCCCCGATACCTACTGCTGTGTGTATTCCCTTATCTGCACCAATGTGTCTTTCCCCATCTGTGCTGCCCTGTCTTTCCACACAGATGCTACTGTTTCCTTCTATCTGTGCCACTGGCTTCCCCTCTATTAGTGATACTCTGTCTCTATACATCTATGCTGCTCTGCCCGCCTCATCCATGACACAGTTTTCTTCCATCTGTACTGCTCTGTTTTCCCTTTATCCCCTTTGCTCTGAACCCCCTCCCCCATCAGTGCTGTCTTTCCTCCAACTGCTCCTCTGTTTCCCACCCAATCGCATCATTCTGCCTTACCTTCCCCAATCTGTGCCACTGTTTTCCACGCATCTGCTTCATTAGTCCCCCATCAGTGTTGCTTAGCCTTCCCACCATCTACGCATTTCTATTCCTCCCCATCCGCCCCACACTGCCTCCCCCCCCCCAATCAACACCACTTTTACCCCATCCTCTCGGCTCTGTTTACTGCTCAGACCTTCAGTTGCATAGACTGCATGTGTGTATTCCAATGAGCACACAAATCTGTGAATTAGCAGCTCCACCATTGTGTGAGTGACAGCAATCTCACTCTGTGAGAGTGCTGAATCTGCACTTACCCACAGGCTGTGATGGCGTACCATATCTGTATTGCGCAAGGAACACGTCCATTAAGGCATCAGCCTTAATGATCGTAATTTCATTGCTTTTTGGAGTTTGAGTGGAAGAGTTACAACAGGTTTCTGAAATGCCAGATCATGTGTGAGAAGCCTTAATAGGACATGTGAAACCGTGAGTTTTTTTGTCAATGGAATTTCATCGCTTTTTTTAATGTATTTTTGTTAATTCAAAATAAAAATTTCAGTGTAAGAATAAACATTGGATTTTTTAAAATGTTTAACAATAACACACCCTTGGCAACGAGCATTACCACTGCCTACAAGCATTACAAACCCCTGGCAGGAGTATGACACCCGTCCCAGAGCATGAAAGCCTTGGCAATGAAGACACCCATCCCATGAAATCCCTGGCAATGAGCAGTACTTTTAAGCAGTAGTTTTAAGCAGTACTTACAGTGCCAGGGGCGGAGGGCTACAGGCTCAATATGGCCAGGCAGCAGAAGTGTCCTCAAGGGGGTGGAGAGAGCTGCCACCGCATCCCAGACCGCTTCCTCAGCTGTATGCAGTCCTGTGCTGGGTCCTGCCGGAGAGGCCTCCGCAGGTGATATTAGCCCAAGAGATGGGCCGCTGGCACTGTCGGGTCTAGGGACGGCAGGTGGACAGATGGGACCCATGTAAACATCTACAAAAGAGAGGGCCAGCCTGGAGAAGAGTGGGGAAGGTTTCATACACAGGGGGTGTGTTGTACAGGGGGGTTACAAGCCAGGGATAAGATGGTTGTCACACACAGAGAAAGGATGTAGAGTGTGGAGAAGCTGTCACACACAGGAGATGTGTGGTACAGGAGGGTCACACACTATGGATAAGGGTGGAAGAGGGGACAAGGTGTCACACAAGGGAATAGGGGGTGCAGGAGGGAACACACCAGGGATTATGGGGGGGTCAAGGAGGGTCACACACAGAGGAAGAGGGTAGGTGGGTCAAAAGGTTTCATGCACACACACAAGGGATCACACACTGGTACAGGTAGGAGTGTACAGGGCTCCATGGGCACTGACCAATCGGGGGGGTGAGCTGCAGGAAATGGGGCCTGTGGATCCAGCCACATCTGTGGATCCAGCCACAGGATGAAGGGGAGACTGGTGGCAGGAGAATCCAGACTGGACTGCAGCAGTGTCACCCCTGTATGGGAGGCAAGCCCAGCACTGCTTATTTTCCATCATGGTGCAGCTGCTGGAGGAGGGAGGCTCTGGGACTGCTAGGTGGGGGAGAGGGAGACGCAACATCTCCGGCGCCTGGGGGGAGCATGGCGACGCACATTTCAGTGTCTGGGGGGGAGAGAGTGGCGCAGGTCGCACATCTCCGCCAATATCCTCCCCTTTCTGTCAATCTTCTAGCGATGGCCTGTGCGAAAAAAAAATTCGCTGAACAGCTAAGTTCTTTGTATGAGTCTGACGCGCATGTGCGTTGCGGTGCATATGCATGCGCAGTTTGAACCTGATTGCAGCCGTGCACAAAACACCTGGACTGATACGGCACACATGGGGCACTCCCGGAATTATAGGGCACACATGGCATAGTTGCCTAACTTTTAGATTTCCTCTCTGGGAGAAGCCTGGATACCTAAATGGCAGTGTGGGGGATGCAGGGAGGAGGCTGTCACTAAGTCCTGCCTCCCATTCCATAAAACGCTGTGATTCGTGGGTCCGTGAAGAGAGGGATGTGCTTAAATGCCCCCCGGACAGCACGAATTTAAGCATTTGAAGTTGCAGGGAAGGGGGGTGCGGTCGCACCAAGAAGATTGCGGGACACTTGCCTATCATCCCGGGAGGCCGAGAGGGGCACCCGATTTTTGGGAGCCTCCCAACCATTCTGGGAGGGTAGGCAAGCATGACACATGGCAGCACCCTCATCACCTACTACCTCTGGTTTGAGACAGGCAGCCTGGCAGGTATTTGAAAAAGCAGGCAGTGGAGGCAGGAGAGGACACACAAACAAATCAATACTACAGTAACTCTGCTTAATCAGTGCTGGTTACTTACCAGTTACCACTGGTAGTCTTTTGCACCAGCACTGCACACAGTGTGCACACTTTTTGCTGCGCACCAGGTCCACACACTTTGGCGGGCATCCTCCTGTCTTGCCCCAGCACAGTTTGTGCATGTAGTAATGTGTGCAGTGACATCATGAGGCCCCGTCGCACATTACACATGCAGGAGAAGGGGGGGGGGGGGCAGCAGCCAGCAGCTGGGCACTGTGCGTCACTGATGGACGGAGACAAGGAGGAGTGGAATTATGGACAGGAGGAGGCGGGCAACACTCGGGGCTCTTTGTTTATACAATGGAAGGAGGCGAATCCTCACAGGCTTGGTCTATGCTGTGGGAGTGAGGAGGAGGGGCCACACGGGAGGACTTATGAGGAGACGAGACAGCCGTGGCCACAGTGACTCTATGCCAGGGGTGGGCAACCAGTCAGTCACACAGAGAAATATGTTTAGGGACACTGAAGAGCCATCATCATGCACATACATACATTTATACACTGCCACCATCATACATGAATACATTTACAACGCCACCCTCATACATACATTTACACATCACCACCCTCATACATTTACAACGCTACCCTCATACATACATTTATACACCGCCACCCTCATACATACATTTATACACCGCCACCCTCATACATGAATACATTTACAACGCCACCCTCATATATAGTTATACACCGCCACCCTCATACATACATTTACAGATCACCACCCTAATACATTTATAACGCTACCCTTATACATATATACATTTATACACCGCCACCCTCATAATACATTTATACACCACGCCACCCTCATACGTGCATACATTCATACACCGCCACCCTCATACGTTCATACATTTATACACCACGCCACCCTCATACGTGCATACATTTATACACGGCCACCCTCATACATACATACATTTATACACCGCCACCCTCATAGTGCATACATTTACACCACCACCCTCATACATACATTCATACACCGCCACCCTCATATGTGCATACATTTATACACCGCCACCCTCAAACATACATACAAATATACAGTTATACACCGCCACCCTCATACGTGCATACATTTATACACTGCCACCCTCATACATACATTTATACACCGCGGCCCTCATACGTGCATACATTTATACACCGCCACCCTCATAGTGCATACATTTACACCACCACCCTCATACATACATTTATACACCGCCACCCTCATACGTGCATACATTTATACACCGCTACCCTCATACGTGCATACATTTATACACCGCCACCCTCATACATACATACATACATACATTTATACACCACCACCCTCATACATACATACATACATACATACATACATACATTTATACACCGCGGCCCTCATACGTGCATACATTTATACACTGCCACCCTCATACATACATAAATACATTTATACACCGCCACCCTCATACATACATTTATACACCGCCGCCCTCATACGTGCATACATTTATAACGCTACCCTCATACATATATACATTTATACACCGCCACCCTCATACATACATACATTTATACACCGCCACCCTCATACGTGCATACATTTATACACTGCCACCCTCATACGTGCATACATTTATACACTGCCACACTCATACGTGCATAAATTTATACACCGCCACCCTCATAGTGCATACATTTACACCACCACCCTCATACATACATTCATACACCGCCACCCTCATATGTGCATACATTTATACACCGCCACCCTCATACATACATACATACATATATACAGTTATACACCGCCACCCTCATACGTGCATACATTTATACACCGCCACCCTCATACATACATTTATACACCGCGGCCCTCATACGTGCATACATTTATACACCGCCACCCTCATACGTGCATACATTTACCCCACCACCCTCATACATACATTTATACACCGCCACCCTCATACGTGCATACATTTATACACCGCTACCCTCATACGTGCATACATTTATACACCGCCACCCTCATACATACATACATACATACATTTATACACCACCACCCTCATACATACATACATACATATATTTATACACCGCGGCCCTCATACGTGCATACATTTATACACTGCCACCCTCATACATACATAAATACATTTATACACCGCCACCCTCATACATGCATACATTTATACACCGCCGCCCTCATACGTGCATACATTTATACACCGCCACCCTCATACATACATACATTTATACACCGCCACCCTCATACGTGCATACATTTATACACCGCCACCCTCATACGTGCATACATTTATACACTGCCACCCTCATACATACATAAATACATTTATACACCGCCACCCTCATACATACATACATTTATACACCGCCGCCCTCATACGTGCATACATTTAAACACCGCCACCCTCATACATACATACATTTATACACCGCCACCCTCATACATACATACATTTATACACCGCCACCCTCATACGTGCATACATTTATACACCGCAACCCTCATACGTGCATACATTTATACACCGCCACCCTCATACGTGCATACATTTATACACCGCCACCCTCATACGTGCATACATTTATACACCGCCACCCTCATACGTGCATACATTTATACACCGCCACCCTCATACGTGCATACATTTATACACCGCCACCCTCATACGTGCATACATTTATACACCTCCACCCTCATACGTGCATACATTTATACACCGCCACCCTCATACGTGCATACATTTATACACCGCCACCCTCATACATACATACATACATTTATACACCGCCACCCTCATACGTGCATACATTTACACCACCACCCTCATACATACATTTATACACCGCCACCCTCATAAGTGCATACATTTACACCACCACCCTCATACATACATTTATACACCGCCACACTCATACGTGCATACATTTATACACCGCCACCCTCATACATACATACATTTATACACCTCCACCCTCATACGTGCATACATTTATACACCGCCACCCTCATAAGTACATACATTTAAACACCGCCACCCTCATACGTGCATATATTTATACACCGCCACCCTCATATGTGCATACATTTATACACCGCCACCCTCATACGTGCATACATTTATACACCGCCACCCTCATACGTGCATACTTCTGCAACGGGTGTGGGGGGGAGGCAGGGCTACCCGGGGACACGGACTCGGGCTGCCGTCTGCCACTGAGGCTGAGATGTACACTGAGTAATGAGGGGCCCGGCCAAATTGTGTGGGCGGCACTGGTAGGCTACACACCCGCCTGCATCTTTCAGCCTCAATGTAATCGGCCTCCCGTGAAACTTCCCGGTGAATTTAATAGCCAATCCGCCCCTGCTCACAAACACAGCACCCAGTCAGTGACACACACAAAGCTCCCAGTCACTGACACACACAGGGCAGTCACTCATACAGCATCGTCACTGACACAGACACAAAGCAGTCACCCACACACAGCACCCAGTCACATAAACACACAAGGCAGTCACCCACACAGCATCCAGTCACTGACACACACACAGCTGTCATCCACACATGGCAATCACGCACACACAGCACCCAGTTAGTGATACACACTCATGGCAGTCTTTCACACACACACACACACACACACACACACTCACAGCAGTCACCCACACACAGCTCCCAGTCACTGACACACACAGCGTTAACCACTGTCACCCAGTCAGGGCCGGATATAAGTCTCAGCCCGCCCCTAGGCACCAGATTATTTGTGCCCCCCGCTATTATAGGGAGGGAGTGTAGAGAATGCAGAGCATACGAAGTACCTTCAGCAGCGCAGGTGCTGTAACTTTATGCGTGGGGCTGCATGTCTTCCGTGTAACTTTAACTGCATTGGGCTGCATGTCTTCAGCTCCCTGGCAGTGCAAAGCTCCGTCTTCAGCATCAGGGCGGCTCCAGTGCTGTGTCTTCATTAGCAGACAGGCATCATAGGACTGCCTCTCTCTTGCGCTGGGGATCGGGTGCCGAACACCCGGAGAGAGGCAGCCCAGTAATGTCAGTGACAGGAGTTTGTGCTTCTGGTGCCAGGGATCAAGTACCCATAGTCAGAAGTGCAAGCCCCTGTCACTGACAATACATGGGCCTAGTGGGAAATACGGCCCTGCACCCAGTCACTGCCACATCCACACACAGCACCTAGTCACTGACACACCCACACATGGCAGTCACTCACACACAGCACTCCGTCAGTGACACACACTCACAGCAGTCACCCACACACAGCACCTAGTCAGTGACACACCCACACATGGCAGTCACCCACACACAGCACCCAGTCACTGACACACACACAGTAGTGACACTGACACACACCAGTTCCCCACACATGGCAGTC
Source organism: Crinia signifera (assembly GCF_055691185.1). Taxonomy (NCBI): domain Eukaryota; kingdom Metazoa; phylum Chordata; class Amphibia; order Anura; family Myobatrachidae; genus Crinia; species Crinia signifera. The sequence continues at coordinate 92,328,438 of NC_139219.1, forward strand.
ACACAGTCCCAGTCATTTAAACACATGCACTGCACAAACACACTTACATGACAAGCAGCTGGGGATCTGTAGTGGCTCCCTCTCTCTCACTGCTGACAACACAGTAGCCCCTCTGGATTCAGTGTAGCTCCGCCCCCTCTAGGGCCCATGTAGCTCCGCCCCATTCTGGGTCCCGTGTACCTCTGCCCCCTCTGGGACCGTTTAGCCCCGCCCCTGTGCACAGTTGACTACCTCTTGGTATGGTAGCTACTGTTTAAAAAGAAGAGGGAGCGGAGCTGGCTTGGGAGGCTGTCGGGAGTGGGACATAGACTGTCCCGTGTAGCTCCGCCCCCTCTGGGTCCCGTGTAGCTCCGCCCCCTGAGACCCATTTAGCCCCGCCCCCTGTGCACACAGTTGACTACCTCTTGGTATGGTAGCTACTGTTTAAAAAGAAAAGGGAGCGAAGCTGGCTTGGGAGGCTGTCGGGAGTGGGAGAGAGGGAGCTGGTGCAGGGGAAAAGGAGGAACCTACTGGTGCAGCCCCCAGAAGGAGGAACCCACTGGGGCTGATGTCAGGGGGGAGAAGGAGGCTGCACAGTGCACACAGTAAGATCGGGAGATGTGTGTGCACTGTCCCTGTGTGACCGCTGGCAGCACTGACTGACAGCTGCTGGCAGGTACACGGAGAGCTGCTGCTGCTGCTACTGGAGGGGTGCTCAGCTCAGCTCAGCTAATAAGAAAAGGCACAGAGCTGATAGCCTGCAGGGAACATGGACAGGCAATGCTGGGCACCTATCCCGCCCAGTTCACTGATGTCACTGATTCTTCCCTCACCTCTGGCACTGCACGGAGCTTATCAAACTACTTAAATAAAGCAGTGCCAGTGCTATAATTCACACACTCTGTCCCTCTTAACCCCATAACACCCCTTAGCCCCCCTGTATAACACAAAGAATGGTAATTGCCCTCCTGCTCACTAAACAAAACAGCTACTCGGGCAGGTCGGCCATGTTTGTGCACCCAAGTGAAGCTTCTGTCTGTAATCCCCCTACTGGACACACTGCGCATGCGCAACAAGTTGAGCTCTCCTATCTTTATAATAGGGGACGTTTCACTAAATTATAAAAAAAACTGTACCTATCTGAAAATCCTCAACCCCAAAAGGCACTCCACTGGGACAATATCTACCTAATAAAACAAACCCCAAGTCTCAATTGTTCCTCTACCCCGAGTTATGCCTTCCCAAAAAAACCCTCATAGACTAACATGGGTGACAAAGTGTCATTTCTCGAGTGTCAGAAAAAAACTGGCAGTTGGAAGTTTAGATCACTCCCAATTGCTCATTTTTTAATATTTCGACCTGAAATTTGGCAAGCAGCACCAGTTGACGATTCTACGCGTACATGCCAAATTTCAGCTCAGTACGCCCAGTCACTTTTGAGGTGCAGTCCCTCAAACACCATGCCCCCATCCGAAAAGTTCCCTATGGGAAAAATCTGTTCGTTCGATTCAGCCTTAATATAAGGCTTATTATAGCGTGCCCTTATAATATATATATATATATATATATATATATATATATATATATACAGTATATATATATATATATATATATATATATATATATGAAAAAAAAAGGGAGATGCAGGGTGCGCTAATGGATGTAATTACAACAACTGAATAAAATCACAATTTATTAATCACAGTAAAAAATGCCCTTTGGGCCAAGATTTGACATCACAGTATATGGATACACTTCATATAACAAGTAGGATGAAGTAGTGTCACTGAAGTGGAGATTTCCAATAACGAATATAATTTCCAACGCGTTTCGTCATATATAATGAACCTTTTTTTTCTTTTCTTTTTTTTTTTTACCTCATAAACACCTCTATATATCTCAGTTGGTGCTGATCTGATTTGGTGCTGGTCCATCATTTTCCATCTATCTGCCTCATTTCATGTGGAGCCATACTGTAGTTCTCCTTCCAGTTGTAACTCACTGTAGTATTTACACCCTATCTTCACCGATTCTTTTCTTTCCATCGTCCTCCCCTCCTACCCTGCTCTTTGTCCGGAATTGTGTTCTTTTTTCTGATAAGCATAAATTGTTGTACTGAATGATGTATGTTTTTATTTATTTATGTATATTGTGATTCCCAGTATGAAGTGTAACTTCCATCGCCCTTGAGGAAGTCATTCTATATGATGAAACGTGTTGGGCTTTATATTCATTATTGGAAATCTCCACTTCAGTGACACTACTTCATCCTACTTGTTATATGAAGTGTATCATCCATGTACTGTGATGTCAACTCTTGGCCCAAAGGGCATTTTTTACTGTGATTAATAAATTGTGATTTTATTCAGTTGTTGTAATTACATCCATTAGCGCATCTCCCTTCTTTTTTCATCTCTAAAAATCTGGGTCCTGTCTAACAGGGGATCCTGCAGTGGTGCTGCTCTCTCTCTGTTTTGAGCGCAATTTTGGGGTATTGCTGTGTTTGTCTATATATATATATATCCAGTGGTCGAAGTGGAAATTTTGAAGTGGGGGTATGGAAATTTTGAAGTGGGGGTATGGAAAAGTAAAGAGTGAATATAGTGCGCACCTTCGGACACCCCCCTGTCCATCAACGTCCCCTGCCAGACTGCCCCATTGTACAGGGGTATTACAAAAGCACAATATGTGCTGCTGAGTGATCAGAGAGCATCCGGAGGGGGAAAAAAAACTTTTTTTTTTATCTTCAGATTAAAGTGGGGGTATGCCATACCCCCGTATACCGCCCCACTTCGACCACTGTATATATATATATATATATATATATATATATATATATATATATATATATATATATATATTTGACTCTGAAGATAATTTATTGCTAATGTTAATTTATACAGTTACTTTTCCTCTCAGAATCACAAGTTGTTATATTATCGGTTAGTTCTCTTGCAAATTACGTGCAGCAACTGCAGCAGAGACTTTTCACAGAACATTTTTACTGTATAAGGTATGTGTTCATAAATATTAAGAGAGGATATGGGCAGATACAAGCAGTATTTCAGCTTATTTTATTTCCCTGAAGCTCTATAAAAAGAACCTGCTTGTAGTTGAAGTAGTTATTTATGTTTTTTTTGACAAGTTACAATTCTGAAATTCTAAAATAAATGCTAAAAAAGTTTTAAAGTTATGATTGTTTGCTTAATAATTTCACATTTACACTACAAATGCCTATTATGACTGTCATATGTGTGTGTATACTGTATATATATATATATATATATATATATATATATATATATGTACATATGTAATAAAGATTATTCAAATAACACTGGGTTCTAGTCATCATAAGAACAAGCAGTATAAAGTGATGCATGCATTGCATATTACAAATTTGTTCAGTCAAATATATTCTACTAAATTTGATGCAATGTGTTTAGGTGGGATTTGGTCAAAATCCCAGTGGACGGAATCCTGGCGGTCAAAATACCGATGCCGGTATCCCGACACCCACAATCCCGACATATTATCCCTCTGTAGGTCTCCACGACACCCATAGAGGGAGAATAAATTAGTGTGCGGAGCACCAGGCCCGAATCGTGGTGATCACAGCGAGCCCCCAAAGGGGCAACATTGCACTCACCCCCCTGTAGGGGATTATTTCCACCGCCGGCATCCCTTACAGGACCTGTTTAGGTGTTGGAATGTCCTTTAGTCAGAAATGAGTTTATGAATGCCCAAAACATTTTAAATGAAATTTCTCATTTAAAATTGCAGATTACACTTTAAAGTTTCAGTAACTTTTGCAGACTTGACACAGAAGCATGATGCTGCATTTCAAAGTATTTATAATGATCCAGCAATGTTAAAATTATTACAGTAATGGTAAATGATGTGCAAAATAAAATGACAATGTGAAATGGGCCAATATGGCCATTTCACATTGGATATGTTTTAAAAAAAAATGTTTCATGGCCCCGTTAACGCCTCCCCGCTATTGACGCCAACCCGAAGCGTGGCGAGCGCAGCAAGCCCGCGAGGGGCAGCAGTACGCGTCCTCTGACCTTTTCATACCCCTAATATCCACGTCGGCATGGAGTTGAGAATAGAAAGTGTGGCGAGCGCAGCAAGCCACCGAGCCCGAAGCGTGGCGAGCGTAGCGAGCCCCGCGAGGGGACGCGGACACCTGTGAAGGCCGCGAGGGGACGCGGATACCTGTGAAGGTATGCGCTGCGCTCGCCACGCTTCGGGCTCGGTGGCTCGCTGCGCTCTCCACACTTTCTATTCTCAACTCCACATCGACAGGGATAGTAGGGGTATAAAAGGTCGGAGGACGCGTACCGCTGCCGCTCGCCACGCTTCGGGTTGGCATCAATAGCGGGGTGGCGTTAACGGTGGTGGGGGGCCATGAAACATTTTTTTTAAAAACATATCCAATGTGAAATGGCCATATTGGCCCATTTCACATTGTCATTTTATTTTGCACATCATTTAACATTACTGTAATAATTTTAACATTGCTGGAAATTGGGTCCATCGCGTCTTTTAACATTACTGTCTATGGGAAATCGCGGGCATCGCGTCGCGGCCCCTTATAACGGCCACGACTGACGCGATGCCCGCGATTTGTGGGTAAATCGCGGGCATCGCGTCGGTCGGGTGTCCTTAAGTTAACTAAACTTAAGGACAAAATCGGCAGCCCGGATAACTCACAAGTACCATTTCTTCACATCTGACTCCATTTTTAGTGATCAACAAACACTATCTTTGAGTAACTTTAGCTGCACTAGAATTCTGGAAATGTTACCTCGGTACCTTCCTACCATATAAAAGGTCATAAGAAAATGTAATTTAAAAAAAAAAAATCAGTACTTATGTATTATCTGGGCGCCCGATTTTTTGATTGTATGCCTTAACTTAAGGCATACAATCAGATGCGATGCGATTCGATATCGCATTGCATCGCATACGACCATATCGCATGCGATGCGATGACCCGATTTTTCCATAGGATTCAATGTTAAAACGGACTGAGTCCATTTTAACATGGAATTCAATGGGAAAAAGGGGCCCTTTTCATACTCCTACTATCCAAGTGGGCATGGAGTTGGATATAAACCTGTGGCGAGCGTAGCGAGCCACCGAGCCCGAAGCGTGGCGAGCGAAGCGAGCCCTGCGAGGGGACGGTATTCTCGCTACGCTCGCCACAGGTTTATGTCCAACTCCATGCCCACTTGGATAGTAGGGGTATGAAAAGGACCCCTTTTCCCATTGAATTCCATGTTAAAATGGACTCAGTCCATTTTAACATTGAATCCTATGGAAAAATCGGGTCAATCGCATCGCATCGCATCCGATTTGGTCGCATGCGATGCGATGCGATGTGCCCGATACGACCCGATTTCTAAATCGGGCGCCCAGATACTACATAAGTACCAAAAAATCATAACAAATCTGATTCTACTGTATCTAGTATCTCCTAGAATGTGCTAAATAAATAAGAAATTTAATCTGATTGTTTTTTGCGGGCAACATCCCATCTTTAACCAATTCAATCAGGCGCTTACATGAACAAATAAAAAATAAATGTATATTAGATCATTTATTCACAGCCGCAGACAAATTGATATACTGTATTTGTGGAAATATACCAAAAAGAGTCCTCAAAGAGAACAAAACTAGAAAAAATATCCACTTTTTTTCCCAACATCTCATTTTCAATAGAACTCATGACTTCATGTATTTTTACTTGTCCGCTGCATTTGAAAAACAATATACTGTAAAAACTATATAAATAAATGTTTTTGTGGGTGGAGACTCCCAAAACATTAGCATAAATCCCAGTCAATTTTCTGATTTAGAGAACTCTTTATTCATTTAAATTTAACATGTTTAAACATTTTGTCATCTAAGCCCTGGATTTATAGGATCTAAAAAACTCAAATTAGTTTTATTCCAATACCTGTTTTAGGATTTTATGCATTTTAAAAATGTCAGTTTAGGAATTTCTGTATTGTATGTAAATAAACAAAACCATGCAACACATCATTATGTTTGAAACATTGGACCTTATTCTGGTTTAAACGGACCCCGAGCATTCGCACTCGGGACCGATTTTTTTTGCGACTGCACAGAGATATTTATGCGCATGTGCAGCCGATGTGTGCAAGCTGCCACAAGATTATTTGCCAGGCACTCTCACACAACAGTGAGGGTGTGGGACATGGGGCGGCGGGGTGGGCGTTCTCATGGTAATTCCCTAATGATGTGGGTGCAGGGGGCGGGTAGCTGACATCAGCGGATGCATCAAGGTATATATGACTGAAGGTTGACATGGGGTTAATTCGACATGGGGAAGGTTGACAGTCAAATGGTCGACATGGACACTAAAAAAAAGTGCACCGCGTCCCCTCACAATGCTTCGGGTTTGATGCCTCGCTGCGCTCTGCACACCATATTATTCTTCCTCCACACCCTAATAGATGGTAGGGCATGAAATATAACCTGTTGTTTAAAAATGTGAAAAATCCCATGTTGACCTTTTTACTGTCGACCACATGTCGACCTAATGATCCTGTTGATCTAATGACCCTGTCGACCTAACACCTTGTCGACCTTCAGTCATGTTGACCTTCATGCATGTCAACCTTGTGGTGTCAACCTAATGCTTATCGGCCTAATGCTTGCCTATCTAGGGACCGTATACCGCAGTGATGCGGGTACCGGGGGTGGGCAGTGGATGTCAGCTGCCCGTCCTCTTCCCGAACAGGGTGCACGCAAAGCTTTGACACCAGCGAGTGTCTTAGTTTTGCATGCACCTTCCAAATCATTCAGAAGACCATTAAGTGATTTGGCCCTCGCACCCAAGGCTGCGAATGGATGTTTATGCAAAACATTTATTCGCAGCAGTGCGGGGGAATTTGCTGAGCGAGGGGGGGCATGCGGCTGTGCATGTTTCATCCCCACGCATTGCCAAGATCTTTAATATACCTAAGACCATTTGCAATGAGTTTTGTGATAAGCAGTGAATGCCCCAGTACATGGACTCAGTCAACCCTTTTATATCTTTTAAGTAATGAAACCTTATTTTTAATTTCCATAGTCAATGCAAAAGAAGTTGCACTGTTATCTGATTTGCCCAATAACCCCCACTGCTCAAAACTAAAGAAAAAAAAAAAACACACACAAAAGGGGAAATTTATTAAGATGTGAATTCTACTTCATTATTTAGCACCCTCACTTGCACTAACTTATTTAGCACCCTCTGGAAGATAGTGGACAGGATCTGATTGGTTGCCCATAGCAACATCACATGTGAAGTCAAATTCACCTTAGTAAATTTCCCCCAGGAACTCCTATAATGCACCTAATTCTATTTATAAATAAAGATTGAATAGTTATTTACTAAAAACAACCATTAAAGAAATCACAGTGACTGTAGCTGTTACCATCCTAAGACTTACAGTACATTGAACCATGAAGGTTGTCGGTAGAAAGCACATTTTTGCCGCCTGAAATGTGAGCAGATAAATATCCTAAGGGGTTCTCTGTATGTCAAAGTCATATTTTAGGTAATATTTATTTACTCCTAGAACACTGAACTTTGTGTTAAGTATATAACCTTCAAATATAAGTCAGGCGTTTCTAAAATATAGTCTTTTGGGAGAATAACACTTTAGATTTTTCTGAAAACATCTCTTTATATTAATATATCTAAGTTCTAAAACTATAGTAAAATGGCCCCTAATAAAGTATGTGCCTTTTATTAATCCCCTTCTGCTCCCATTGTAATTAACAACCTATAAATAAATAGGCTGACAGTGCAAACAGCATTTTATGTTGTAATAAAATCCATTTCTGCAGTCGGTTTTGTACAAATAAGTATATGGCTCAGTGGGCCTGATTCTGGACAAAGAAGTTGTATCTGCTTACATGAAAACAGCAAACATAGCTTTATTATGTTAAGCAGCAGAAGCATCACTGCTCTCATCTGTATTAATGGTCTGAGCTGAATCCTAGGACACCATATCGGACCATCTGCGACACCATGTGGTCATGCAAGCCAGTTTACCACATATAACTACACAAAGGCCAGGACATTTCCAGCCCTGGAAGGAGATCCTATCCACATTCATATTACAATATATCCATTTTTTATGATAGATACAGTATAACTGCTTTAGGGTACATGAAATACTTTGGAAATTTTATTGTGTCCTTTTCCTTTGGGATTTGTTACTTTTTCCTGGTTTTGCCTGCAATTTTCTTTGGTTGTTATATTATATGTTTTGGGTTTTTTTGGAAATGCACTAACTATTGGGGAACAATGAGTGACAGGTGTATTGATGCAGCAATCATTTGCACACAGGTAGACTCCAATAAACTTTGTGACTTGTGATGAATGTTGGTTATTTAAGAGAAAAGTCAAGTAGAGGTTAGAGTGGACAGAGCAAGTATTTGACAGTGGTAAAGGGACACCTGGAATTAGAAGATTGATTGGAGATAAAGTTCTTGAAGTATGACTATTTAGAATGTTTTAGGATGAGAACATAAATTTATATGCTGCCAAATCCAAAGGGCACCACGTTCTTCTTATTCTTCTTGACCTCACTTCTGCTTTTGAGGCTGTGGAACACCCTCTCCTTCTTTAAAACCTTCACTCCTTTTGGTCTATGTGATATCGCCTTCTCCTGGCTGTCCTCCTTCCTCTCTGACCACCTCTTCTGTGTCTCCTGTCATGACTCCACATCTCTTACACTTCCCCTAACAGTAGGTGTCACCTAAGGTTCTGTTCTTTGTCCTCTCTTTTTTCCTCTATGGGCCTTATTCAGATCTGAGCTCTGTACAAATTTGTTTGAAAAATGGGCTAAACCATGTGCACTGCAGGTGGAGCAGATGAAACCTGTGCAGAGAGAGTTACATTTTGGTGGGGTGTGCTGAAACTGAATTCTAAATTGCAGTGTAAATATAATGCAGCCAGTATTTACTCTGCACAGAAAAAAAAATAACTCACACAAATCTAACTCTCATGCACATGGTTTTGCCCATTTTCCAAACAAATTTGTACTGAGCTCAGATCTGAATAAGGGCCTATATATACGTCCTCTTTAAAGGAGCTCATTCACTGTTTCAACTTCCAATATATTTATGCTTATGATATTAAAATCTTCCTAGCCTCTCCTAACTGCTCTCCTCTTCTTACTTGTATTTCCAGCTGTCTATCTGCTATCTTACTTGTATTTCCAGCTGTCTATTAAATGCATCAACATACCAAGTCATTTTAGCTTGGTCTTCGAGGGAATACATATTAGTAAAGAAACCTCTCTCCTTAGCATGACAAATTTCAAATTGATTCATCAGTTGGTTTTTTTTACACCACGACAATGCACCAGCTCCCTCATTCGGAATTGGTTGTTGTGGCCAGATTGCATGAATTGCGCTATGAATTGTTGCCCCATCCACCCTACTCACCCAACTTGGCTCCCTGTGACTTCTTTCTGTTCCCTAACCTGAAAAGTGACTTGCAGGAAAAAATTCAGCTCAAACGAGGATGTCATCATCGAGACAGAAGCCAATGTGAGTTTGACAAATTTTTTAGAGGGGTTAAAGAAATGGCAGGGACGTTGGGAATAGTGTATTTCCATGAAAGGAGATTATGTTGAAAAATTAAGAGTAAGAGTGCTGTATATTAAGGATTTACAATCTTGTGCCAGTAGCTGAGTTGGCCCCTTTTCTGTTTCGTACAATGCTCTTTGCTTTAGTGTAGTGAACTCTGTGTCCTCTTGTTTCTAAAACATTTATCTTATAAAGATTTGCTGCCATCTCTGGTGCATGAAACATATCTTGGATTTCTGTAACTTTTGTTCTTGTTCCAATTTTTAAGCAAGCTATAATCATTCCAACTTTTGAAGCTGTAAGCACTTGGTTGCCATTGCCAATCCCTTTCACTGTAATGGGGTTACATTTGGTTAATGTGGTCAATAGTAGCTGAAATGCATTAGTGCACCTGAATAGGTTTACCAGCAATCTTTTTTGGGGGCTATCAGTAGCACTCAGTACTGACTCCTATTGACAGTCCATTTCTCATTTGCCTTGTGACTTACTGTATATTAGGAAAATTGTGGCACTTGAACTTGATTCTTCAGAAATGTTCAGATTTTGAACACAATGCAGTAGTACAGGTAGAGTTTCCCCTATCCGTGCATCCCGTATTCGATTTATTCCAAAAACCGTGTTTTTTTGGAATAATTCTAATTTTTTTTGTCTCCCCCTAACCCTTTTTTAATACTTACCAAGTCCCCCGACGTCCATGGCAGGCCTTCAGCATCCTCTCCGGCGTACCCAGTGGTCCCAAGAGTGCTTTGCGTGAGTGCACCGGCGCGCCTGAAAACTCGCGCAAAGCACTCCTGGGACCGCTGGAGATGCCGGAGACATAGCTGAAGTCCTGCTGTGGACTCCAGGGGACAATGTGGACGCCGAGGGACCACCGGGCACCACCAGGGGACAGGTAAGTATGCCTAACACACTTTTATTCCAAAAACCGGAAAATTCCCTTATCCGGAATGCTCGTGGTCCCGAGCATTTCGGATAAGGGATACTCAACCTGTATATGCATTTGATACACACGATCTTGAAACCTATAATAACATTACTATAACTGTTCATGTGATTAATTTTGCTGTGTTTACTTCCAACACCACAACTAGGAAGACAAACTCAGGCAATAGGGCCTAATTCAGACCTGATTGCATGGCAAGCAAATATGTCCATTGATATTTTCCAGTGGTCACCACTGATTGCAAGTACCGTGTAGCCCTGGACTTACTCAGCAGCTTCGACGAAATCAGCCTAATTGAGGCCAGGGATGTATGACATCATCCCCTATAACGCTTAGGCATGTCTACATTTTCCCTAGGCATGCCTTCATTTTTCTTTGTATTCCATTAAATGGTCGGTTACCATCCCCAGATGCCAGCTTTCTGTCAATCACCTTTCTCATAGGGTATAAGGGCCAGCTTTCTCAAATGGTATAAGCAGCAGACTTCTGTCTCCCACTACAGTATGTCACTCTACACAGTAAATAAAATATAGCCTCTCCTCCTGTTCAGTAACAATCTTGTAAACAGCTTGGGATGATAAAGCCTCCTTGGAGGACAGGAAGACGAGTAATATTAAAAACCTCATTTGTATTTAAAATGAATCAATATTAGAAAAAAATGAATAAACATATATCTTAAAAATACAGAAAAATTAATGAGACGCAAGGTCATGTTCGCCCCTGCAGGTCAATGTCAATTGTTCAAATAGCCACAAAAATGTATGTTGCCCATTCATATACTGTAGTATTGTTTAGTCATAATTCATAGAGTATATCGTTGGGTTTACAAGTTCCCTTTATAGAACTGTCACATAAAGTGCAATTACATTTTTGATACAATGTTTTACTAACCAACTCCCATGCTTAATATTAAAACTTCACCTAAGATTATTAAGAGATAAAACAACCTGACTGTCAGCTGGTTAATTAAATCTGGGAACGGATAGTTAAAATGGCATGATAAATAGAAGCAGCTAGTTACCGGAAGATATTTCCCAGACGTCCGTGCCCTTAATCGAGTCAATGGTACACAGTACTAATTTGGATGGATCACATTACTATTTACCCTCTCAATTCACTTTTTTGTGATAGATGTCTATAATCAGCCTCCTTGATTAGATTTGTCCTAGCAGTCAGACAATGTCAATGTGAGAGACACTGCTGGTTGATAACTGTATTGTGGTAATCCCTGTACTCTATTGACTTAACAACTCTGTGACAGCGCTATGCGTTGGAGTCCCAAACCACTGACACATTTCTCCATCTCCTGTAGTTTGATGGTTGCCTCAGAGGATAGATGAGCTCTATTGTATTCTTTTATACCTCCATCAACTATCGGTAAATTCTAAGAATTCATCAATTATTAGGCCTGTCTCTGTTTTCACTATCTTGTCACCCACAGACTAAATGATACAGTGATTTGAAAGAGGGTCGTTTTTATTCATTTTATTAAAACACATTAAAAAAAATAATTGCATATGAATTTATTTTTGTCATTTAATCTCCCCTATTTCTTGGACTGAAACAAACTATTCAGTTTGCTTAAAAATGTCAGGCCTTATGAGTTTGTGCCCCTGGTGTAATGACATAATCAACTACAGCAAATATTTAGCTATTTTCATTAAGTCAGCATGTTGGCACTACTGTATAAAAGGAAGAATTAACAAATAAATCATATTCCAGTTAAATATTCAAAGAGCGTCACCTGTTCTAGTAAGGAATATACAGAATATGAGATATCAAGATTATTATTAGTTTGCTGGAACAGATATAGAGGCAGATTTATTAAGCTCGGTGAAGTGATAATGTTGCTGGCACCTTATCACTGGCAAATCACCTCCTACCTGTAAAGTTACAGGCTGGGTTGGAAAAATGACAGGTAGGAGCTGATTGCCTGGAGTCGATTAGACACTTTGGGGGAAATTTACTAAAGGAAGTTTGTAAAAAATAGGTGTATTTGTATCCAGAAATACACTTATTTTTGACATCATTTTTTACTATCCCGAAAATACTGCAATTTGTATTCGTAATGATAGCACATCAATACGACTACGAATTGCTGTATTTTTGGGATAGTAAATGTCAAAAATAAGTGTATTTCTGGATACAAATACACCTATTTTTTTACAAATTTCCTTTAGTAAATTTCCCCCTTTATCACTTCAGCAAGCTTAATAAATCTGCCCCATAGGACCTTATTCAGTATTGCAATTCAGCATTTTCTGGTATGGTCCAGACAATGCAGATGAATTCAGACCGTTTTCAAGGCAGCTATGTTTCATGCAGCCGACACATGGTGATGCGGTGCGTTCCTTCTAAGCCAGGCTGCACATATAGATGTGAACAATATCAGTAGCAGATTATGCTATTTAGAAAGATCTTTTATTGAACCTGAGGTACTTGTGGAGTATCACGGCTCCCATCGTATGGCATCGTATGCCATATGTAGTGGCATACGATGGCATACGATGCAATGCGATTTTTACCGATATTTCAGCATTTTTGGTCAAAAATCGTATGCGATCGTATCGGATGCCATACGATGGCATCCGATGCGATGCAATGCGATGGCATACGTTTTTTATCTTAAATGCATCCATATGCATTAAAATTAGTATGAAACATGTTAATTGGCCCCCAACTGTCAATTTTCACTGTGTACCACCCCCAATATCAACGCCAACCCGAAGCGTGGCGAGCGCAGCGAGCCCGCGAGGGGCGGCGGTACGCGTCCTACGACCTTTTCATACCCCCACTATCCACGTCGGCGTGGAGTTGAGAATAGAAAGTGTGGCGAGCGCAGCGAGCCACCGAGCCCGAAGCGTGGCGAGGGGACGCGGATACCTGTGAAGCCCGCGAGGGGATGCGTATAGCTGTGAAGGTATCCGCGTCCCCTCGCTGGGCTCGCTGCGCTCGCCACGCTTCGGGCTCGGTGGCTCGCTGCGCTCGCCACACTTTCTATTCTCAACTCCACGCCGACGTGGATAGTGGGGGTATGAAAAGGTCGTAGGACGCGTACCGCCGAACCTCGCGGGCTCGCTGCGCTCGCCACGCTTCGGGTTGACGTTGATAGTGGGGGTGGTACACTATGATAAATGGCATTTGGGGGCATTTCACATGTTTACTACACATTTCAATGCATTTTGATGCATTTCAGTGCAAAATCGGGTGCGATCGCATCGCATGCGATTTGATCGTATGCAATGCGATTTTTTATCATACGATCAGCATACGATCAAGGTCGTGGCAGCCGTGATACTCCACAAGTACCGAACCTGACTGAGAGCCATAGTTCTTAAAAATATTCCTGGATATCTGTTCAGAACCTGCATGCGCATTCTCCTCCGAAAAAGCAAAAACAAATTAAAAAAATTGCTTAATCTTGCAACCTTTATTACTTAAGATCATGTCCCCTCTTTATTACATCTCCAATTATTGGCCTTACCTTCTGTATTCTTGAAGTTAGATCATGTTTTTTGAATGTTGCTAGATCTAGAGCCCTTTATTTCCTTTTCATAAACATACTAAATACTGGCATAAACAAGTTTTTAAGCTCAACCCAGCATTAAGGGAAGTACACATGAGGTGAAGGCAATGCTAACATACTGTCGACATTGCTATAGTATGTTTGCAGCTTACCAAGGTAACCAGAATAGGGCCCAAAGTCACCAGTTTTGTGTAAACAGCAGAGATCAAAATTAACCGTATGTATTAACCCTTTGTGCCAAGTGAATTAGTTGAAATTGGTGTGAAAATTGCGTAGGAAATATTTTTATTCATCATAATGACCTGTAATAATGACCTTATATAGACATTCTATTTTTTACCCAACTGTTGGCCAGACGCTGGCATTTGTAGCTAAAATTTTGCACATCTCTCACAGAGATGTTGGCATTTGTTAGTGGATATTCTAAGCATCTCTTACAGATGTTGGCACTCAAAGGGTTAATAGTAGAGCTGATTGTGGCATAAGAAGACGGTGGCATTGTTAAATAAATAAAATAAAATGGTTCCCACCAATATCGAAGCACATCAACTAATGAATGAAACTGTAGGGAAAATAATTTGACTACAAAAATACGACCGATTTCATGTCAATGGGTTCAGGAAAAATATTCAAAACTATAATTTACTAGAGCTGGACACATAGGAAAATATTTGTTTAGATCTATAATGCAATAAAGAGCAGCTAGATCTTCTCCAAACAAAATAAAAACCTCTGTAAGGGCATTAAACAATATCCGCCCTCACTTCCAAGTCCTTTCCGTGAAGGGAAAATAGCCACAACCCTCTCAGCATGTCATCCTTCTGCAGCTGCTGCTGGGTGGCATTACATGACAGGCAGGCTGCAGAACTTCAGCACCATACACATCATTAATGGTCGGGTTGACCATGCAACTATCTAGCTGCCTAGGAGAGGGCTGAAAGGCTTACTGACAGCCAGCAGCCTCAGGCATGTGGGCAGTCATTTTGCTGCAGCATAGCGCAAATATATCAAAAGTTCTCCTAAATTACAGGCAAGGGGCACCACCACTATCTATCTATCTATCTATCTATCTATCTATCTATCTATCTATCTATCTATCTATCTATCTATCTATCTATCTATCTATCTATCCCAGTTCCTATATACACATACGTCTTCATCCAATTTCTCAATGCTTTGCCTTTAGGTGCACATCCATTTGATTTAGCCTTTAGGTGCACATCCATGTGAATATATAAGGCTTTCATTATATTTACAAAAGAAAGAACACAAGAACTTGAAGGTTTTTCACAGTAAGCAGTTAACAGAATGAACTGTTCCCTGGAGTGGGCTTCTGAAAAAATAATTTCAAGTTCATGGCTGTTTCACAGACCACAATAAATGCACAAGCCTGTATATGGCAAAGGTCGTAAGAAAATGCATTCTTCATGACATTTCTTCTACTGAAGTTACTGATCATAGCTAGGAAGGTGCTAGAAGGAAAATATGTTTCTCCTAGTTTGATCTAATATGTGGCTACGCTTCTTGGGCTTTATTGGAGAAAGGTGAGGGTCAAATAATCCATCAAAATTGCGCTGTTACCTTAGGAAATGGGCTGAATCTCTACCACTTTCTCTGTTACTGTATATCTTATAGTTATCTACCATGAATTGTGGCTAGAAATTATATAACTCTGTTTAGAACATTGCTTAACTATTGAAATGGTGTTGATTCAAGTAACTGTATGGTATACTGTACATAGCAATGATGGAATCTAGGTAGAGGAGATGGTTAAGGTCAGGGGCGGATTGGGAATTTAATCCAGCCCGAGAAGTGTCTTGCAGCAGCCCGGGGGGGGGGGGAGGGGGTGTGTGTACAGTGGCGGATTCAGGGGGGTGGCACCCGGGCACGTGCCCCCCTTGTCATTTATTTTGTAGCTGAGGACCAGGGCTTTCCAACGAGCCCAGCCCCGTGTCTCTAGCCCCCCTGGAACCGGAGATATCGCCTGGTAAACCTGTAACGTTTTTTCCCCATAGGATAATATGGGACCCGTCAATTCCGACCCCCACCCGGTTCCGTCGGCTGCCAGTTCCCGGCCTGTCATCACAGAAGCTTGTAGTTGAAGTCATTCAATTCCTAATCGCTGGGCCTTCAATATGGTACCAGGCTGGTCCAAATCGGTCAATCGGTTCCAGAGATATTGCGTGTAAACCGATTTTTTTATTTTTGAAATGTAATTTCATGGCTGATCATGTTCTTTGAGGGCAGATTACTCTGGAACCAAAAGTTCCAGTTTCACGGAACCAAAATCAATCTAAGCCCACTCAAAAGTTCTTCAATATAATACTTGTCTCATGTAAATGGGTCAGTTGGTTCCGAAGATATAGCCCGTTAAATGAGATCACTGGTTAAAGGGGGGAGTGGTGGTTTTCTCTCCCCCTTACACCAGAAAATGCAGGGACTAGGCTGGTGTAAAAGGGGCCAACCTGGGAATGCATTTTCTGGTGTGAAAGGGGTATTATTTCAAATAGCCGGGACCTGCAGTGCTCTGAATACAACCAGGCTCTGCCACTGTCAGTGGCTATCACTTCTGCCTGACGGTGGCTGTCCCCCATTTACCATGAGCATTTATTCCCCCTTGGCAATGAGCATGTAATTCCACATGGCAACGAGCATGGAACCTCTGGCAATGGGCGTGGAACCCTTGGCAATGAGCATGTAGAGAAGCAGCACTTATGTAACATCATTTTTAATAGGCATTATGGTGTTTGGCATAACACATAATGGACATCATGCCGTGTAACTTAACGTGTAATGGACATTATGGTGTAAATGTTTAATGCGAGCCTTTGGTGGACAATGTCCCTGTTTATGAAGTGTATTGTGAATTTTGGCTTAATCTGTGTGGCATTATGTGAATTCTGGCTCAATCCATGTGGCATTATGTGAATTTTGTCACAATCCGTGTGGCATTATGTGATTTTTTTCCCAATCCGTGTGGCATTATGTGAATTTTGGCTCAATCCGTGTGGCATTATGTGAATTTTGGCTCAATCCATGTGGCATTATGTGAATTTTGGCTCAATCCATGTGGCATTATGTGAATTTTGGCTCAATCCGTGTGGCATTATGTGAATTTTGACACAATCCATTTGGCATTATGTGAATTTTGGCTCAATCCGTGTGTGTTATTATGTAAATTTTGGCTCAATCCATGTGGCATTATGTGAATTTTGACACAATCCATGTGGCATTATTTTAATTTTGGCTCAATCCATGTGGCATTATGTCAATTTTGGCTCATTCTATTTGGCATCATGTGTAAGGGGCAAGTATAATGGGGTCTAGTATTTTGTTGCATGATGTGTAGAAGTTGTATATGGTGTTGACACGCCCCCTGTTGAGTGGCCACACACCCTTTTCCGAAACGCGCCTTTGGCACGCGCACAACTACATCCTTCACTTTTGTCGCCATGGTGGGACTGCGTACTTTAAATGCTAGGGCCTATTTTTAATTCCATTCCCACCCTCTCCTGCCGTTCTCTTAGCATGTACACTGGCACCACTAACACCGCCCCTCCCCCACCCAACACCTTTTATCATGGTGCCCCCCCTGTCATTTTATCCTGGATCCGCCCCTGTGTGTGTATGTGTGGTTTCCATAGTGTATGTAATGCAGGGGGGTTGTAATGCAAGGGAGGGGGGGTGTATGTAATGCAGTGTATGTAATGAGTGCCGCTGTTCCTCTCCCCTCACCTGCTGCTGTTGCTTGGGTCTGGCTCACTGTCCGGCCACATTGCCCTAGCTTTATGCTCGGTGTCTGTGGGAGAGAATGACCGTGGCTCCAGATGCTGGGTGGAGGGGGGCAGAGCTTCTGCAGCCAGGTGGAGTGGAACAGTAGCTGCTGGGAGCCTGCTGCCACCACCCTTGAAGTTTTAAAGACCTCAAGCATGTGTATGAATGCGGGCAGCAGCAGTAGGGAGAACAGAGCATGTGAGCACAAGCACCGCAAAGGCCCATGGGAGGTGCTGTGTACTGTCATTCATCTGCAGCAGCCCTCCCACGACCATTTGGGATTTGGGCAAAGTGCAGAGGCCACTACCCGCTGCTGTGCAGTCTGCGGCCCAGCCAGCCCAGGGGGGAGCGTGGCCAGCCCAGTTTTATGGAGTTTTTGGCCGGCCCATCGGAAATGGCCCGGTTTCCCGGCGAGCCAATTCGCCCCTGGTTAAGATCATGGTAATTACAGTGTAATTCCAAAAAATACAAAAATCATGCACTTGGGTCTCAAAAATCCAAAGACTAAATATAGTACTGAGGGTACTATACTGGAAACTACGGAAGAGGAAAGGGATTTAGGAGCAGAGGTGCAGAACTACTATTGGTGCAGCAGGTGCATTGCAACAGGGCCCCTGGGAGCAAATGGATTCACTGCTGCCAGTCACTGATTTGTGGCATATTGTGAACTTGAGTTTAAGTGCAAGAGGGGGTACCAAATTGTATTATTGCGCCTGAGCCAACCTCTCACAAGTTCTGCCACTGTCTAGATGTCACTATTTCAAGTGACTGAAAGGCAGGTAAGCAATGTAATAAAGCAATAAGGAAGGCACATCATTTTAAATTTCAATAGTTCTCATGAGCGGGTCGTCACAGGAACGTACGACCCACTCAAGAGCTGACGGCACCGCTGACCCCCCGCGAAAATGCCCCTAATGTGATTGCGATCCGATCGCGACCCCCACCCACTACAATGGTCATTTCTGAGATCCTACCTGCAGCATGTAGGATCTCAGAAAAGACCGACCCACCCGCGGGGCCGCGCATCAGATCGGGATAGCATCATAAGGGCAGCGAAATGGCCCAAAACACGGCGTATACCCCACATTAGACATAAGTAGACATTAGACATTAGACATAAGTATATCCTTACAAAGGGTCAATAAGGGAAATAAGGGTCAAATAGGATTTGAGATAACCGTATGGTTAAACAAAGAGCAGACTAGATTGGCCAAATTGTTCTTATCTGCCATCAATTCTATGTTAATGTACTTTTATAGTTTTAAGTGCAATTTTTTAAATACTTATTTTTATCTCTGAATATTTAAAATACTTGTTTTTATTTTTGTGTAAAACGTTTTTTTACTGTTTTACTGGACTGAAATTGTAATCGTGTTGCTTTATTTTAAACAAAAAATATGTTTCAATCATTGTCTGCACTGATCAGGCATTACTTGCTGCAGTGTCACATACAGTATATTTCCTATCACAGTACATTCTACACCACCCTACATTAATAAATGACACATCTTATTACTGTATATGCTGAGCCACACGGTATCTGTTTACTGGGAACTGAACATCCACAGAAAATGTAATATGATATAACTGGTCATAATGGAGATTGCTGAGTTTATCAAATCATAGCTGTAATGAATTTGATAAAATACTGTACACAAAATGCATTTTGGCTGTTTTGCAGAACTTAAACTAGTTTACAGAGTAATAAAATGTTATGCTAAAAATTTCACCAAATGATCATTGTGATCAACTATGCTGGTAGAAAACATTTGAATATATTTAGATTTTTTTGCTCTTCTCCAGCACACAATATATATATATGGATGAAAGGGGGCTATATTCAAGTGCAGTGTTTTTACCTTTTTTCCACACACACAGAACATGCGCACACATACAGTATATATATTGTATATGGAAGAATAATCCTAAACCGACTGAGTGCCGCCTGTTTCTTGTGGACCCTGCCATAGGTCCCGGGATTATACCTCCATATGCATTATTTGATGAAGGCACCACAGTGTTTGTTTGATTGATGAGAGTGCCGCAGCCAAACAACTAACTCTTCTATATCTATATCTATATATATATATATATATATATATATATATATATATATATATATATATATATATATATATCAAAGGAAAGAAGACTAGCACTCGTGGGTCTTTTTTGAAAATCTGTATTCAGCAAACAGTGGAACAAACCAACGTTTCGGGGCAGCGCCCCTTTGTCAAGGTGTGTGTGAACAAAGTAAAAACAAAATAGTGCTTACCTTAAATAAGGGTGAGTGAGTGGGCAGCGGCGCGTCGTGCTGGGCCTGGCCTGCTCCATCGTTGGGTCGCGGTGGCAGCGCACCAGAAGTGATGTCTGAGCCACAGCACAAGGGGATAGGATGCTCAGGCTCTGGTAGCGCCGGAAGTGACGCGACGAGGGAGCTGGAACGCACGCTGACCGGTAGTCACGGTTACTGGGAAATCCAATCTGACCCAGTGGGCGGCACTAGGCTCCAGCATAACGCGTTGCCTGGGTGAAGACATGTGAAAACAAAGTGATTATAAAGCAGTATGCGTTTGTGACAACGTGTAAGACATAAACGAAAATATTACAAAAGTTAAAAGCGTTATAAAGCACAGTTTCTCTAGGCTGTGATAATCTAAAGGTGTTAATGAAATGTGAAGCACGTGAGATGCTTAGTGGATAAAACATATAACCTTACCGAAACGTTGGTTTGTTCCACTGTTTGCTGAATACAGATTTTCAAAAAAGACCCACGAGTGCTAGTCTTCTTTCCTTTGCTATACTGTCTACTGAGACAGGCACCGGGGCATTTAACCCTTCAGAGGGAGTGCCGGACCGTACTGTGACTATATATATATATATATATATATATATATATATATATATATATATATATAGGGTACTTGTGTAGTTTCACGGCGCCACCGCGCGCACAGTCTGTGTTTGAAACTTGTCAGCTTGCCAGACTCTGTGTTTAACTGTGCGCGTGCCGCTCTAGATGTTCTCAGCGCAGTGCATGCCTGCTTTACATATGTAATCTACATTATCAGCGTAACGCTGGCAGCAGCAGTGCGCACTGCCCAGCGCTGACAGGTCATTGTGGTACTTGTACATTGTTACATTACTTGTATTCCACGTCCCCTCGCAGGGCTCGCTGCACTTGCCACGCTTCGGGCTCGGTGGCTCGCTGCACTTGCCAAACTATATAAAATCAACTCCACGCCGACGTGGATAGTAGGGGTATGAAAAGGTCGGAAGACTCGTTCCGTCACCGGTCGCCACACTTCGGGATGGTGTGGATAGTGCCTAAAACCTCATTGTATGTCATTATTGTATACCTAATGGCATTGTACACCCTATACAATATAAATAAAAGAGCACTGAATATATTACATAGGAAAATCTCATCGCATCGGCACTTACAGTGGCACATGTGATGCAATGCGATTTTCCTACGCAGAAGAGCCCAGCCCACTAAGCAAATAGCTTAGTGGGCACCGTGATAATACACAAGTACCGATTTACAGTAGATAATTTGAAAACAGATTCTTTGAGAAATAAATCATATACCCATAAGTGGGAAATCAAGGAGGAGTAGAGAATGTAAAAGAAATGAGGAAAAGCACTCTCTGGTGACGTGCAGCACTATGACCTCACTCTTTTTGTGCCTGATCGTATGTATTTGCATATTCCTTACATATATATATATATATATATATATATATATATATATATATATATATATATATATATATTGTGTCTCATTGATTTACTGACTTATATGTCAGAAATATAAATGATTCTTGGCTGTTTATTCAGTGCACATTTTTTATATATTTCTTTTTTACTCCTATAATGCTCATATGTACTCCTTGTGTATTTACTGTAATTGTTTTATAATGTCCTGTTATACACCTATAGTGGTTTCATGTGTAGCAATAGAATGAGCTGCATACCTCCCAACTTTCTTGTCCCCGGACCCGGGACACTGCTGCTGCGCGCCGCAGACGCGCCGGAAATTTCTGAGGGGGGGGCCTAATTTAGGGGGCGTGGCCTATAATCGCGGCTCCCCTGCGAGGCCATGCCCCCATTTTGCCGCTATGGGGGTATGACCCAGAGGCTCTGTGAGCCTCTAGCCATGCCCCCCAGCCCCCTGGCACAGCGTTTATTCCCCGCTGCTTAGCAGCCGACAGGGGGGACTCCCAACAGCCCCCCCTCACCACGGGACACTGCTGCCCGCGGGTGGGACAGGCCCTAATAATCGGGCCTGTCCCGCTAAAATAGGGACTGTTGGGAGGTATGGAGCTGCCTTATATTTGTGTAAAATATCAGTCCCTTGGAAAAGGTGTCAGTCCCCTGCAAAGGTGTGTTCATGTATTTTCTCTCCCCTCCTCCTGCAGCATACATCTACCCCACCATGTGCTATTCCTGTAATGTTTACCTCCGCAGATTGCAGACCCTGCCAGCGCTGACCTATGCAGTGCACCAAGCTGGTTGCCTCAGATGGTATCTCTGTGGGCAGGATGATGGTCACGTGGATGTTTCTGTGCAGGGTTTATTATACTACTGCACAAGTATTTTCTTTCCATTATACATATTAGGTCCTTGTATGGCTCGCCTCCTACAGTGTAACCTTCGTAGTGCGCCCACCAAGGCTGCCTCATCTGGTGCACTTGTGGAGGGGATGAAAAATACTTGGACCTAAGTATACATTGAAATCACCCATTTTGGGTTATTTCTTTCATGGGTAATCTATTCCCCCCAGGGTAATCCTACGCAGAGCGACTAAATTGGCTGCTGCACATGGTACCTTGTCAGGGTGGAGTACACAACCTATGGAAGTTATTATCCAAAATGCTGCACCAACCCTGCATTATGCTTACTGTGTGCTTAAGGGTTCCTTTTGTCTGTGACTTGTCTGTTACTGTACTACCAACATCATATGTATTATGTGCATTGTTTTTTCATGTCTATAAAGCACCTTGAGTCCTGTTGGAGAAAGTGCGCTATATAAATTAAACTTACTTACTTACTTAAAAATGCCTTTGCATTTGCAATTATTATCAAATCCCTATAAAGCAGATCTTGAACACTGGTAGACACGCCTCCTGACGAAGTTCCAAGTGACGAAACATGCTGAGGCTCAATCTCTGCTGACCAGACTGTCCGGCTCGGCTACCGGTCCATGCGTGGGTTTGCTGTGCCGCTTGATTTCTTCTGCGTGAAAAAGGTGTGCTTTTATTTATTTTTTCACCATCAAGTCCGGGATTGCCGCCTCATATGTTTCTATATTTGCAGGGTCTCTACCCACTCAAGTACTCTAAATGGGAGCTTATACAGCTGAGTGGCGTGCTAACAAGCCTGTCTATATATATCTATATAGATAGATGTATATATCTATCTACATAGATATATATGTTTAGATTTGAAAAAAAATGGATTAAGGTTATGAACCTACAAGTTCCTACATGAACCCTTATTGTTAAATTGAGAAAATTCTATTCAACACACCAGTAGGATATAACCCCTGATGAAGTCTATAGCAGACAAAATGCGTTGAGTTACCACTTTTGTATTGCAGCATGATTCAGCCCCAATTTCCCCACTACCCAGCTGCAGACAGCACCACCTGTTGGAGTTACTGTCAGTCTCACGTGGGATTTCACAGTCACCACTGTGGCCACTGGGATTTCTGTGATGTTGAGGAGTGGAAAGTGAGGCGGTGCCATTTCACTCGGTCCCAGCTACTCCCTCAGCAGCACTGGAAGCGGGCATTGAGCTGTGCTGTGCCGGACATTTCAGTTATTGTGCATTATTCATAAACGGGATGCAGTTTAAATCCCGGCGGTCGGGATCCCGGCGTTCAAAAACCCGACGCCAGAATCCCGAACGCCGAAATCCCAACACTTTCTCCCCCCGTGGGTGTCCACGACACCCTCGGAGGGAGAATAAATTAGCGTGGCGAGCACAGCGAGCCCGCAAGGGGGGGGGGCGATCCACGTCCCCCCTTGTCTGGATTTCGGCGTTCGGGATTCCGGCGTCGGGATTTTGAACGCCGGGATCCCGACCGCCGGCTTTTCATGCCGAATCCTTCATAAACAACAGCACTATATACTATTTTCCAAAAGGGTAACTACAGTAACTTTATTTAAATGCTAATATTTTGTGGGCTACCTTTTGTAATCTTATGATATCTGTCCATATTTATGTATATGTCCTTTCATTTTAACAAATGTATGAAAAGTTCCATTTTCTTCCCGTTTTTGTTAATCCATTACTTATGTTATTTGTATTTTCTTAATGCACCAAATATTTCTCCTGAGTTTCGGGGGTTTATGACTTGTCCACTAACTTTTCTACATCTTCTGCTGCATCTGCTGACATCATAGTTTGCTGCTTCCCCAGTTGTCATTACATGCAGCAGAGTGTTAGATCATCATTGAGTATTTCCAGATCAGTCAAAGAGCAATGGGATTGTACATCTTTAGGGCCTGATTGCTTTATGCTGACATAACAAAAAATATTTTTGAACCTCCTAGTCCACACCTTCGATCACTTTGTCATAAGAACGCGAAAGGTGACCTCTTCTCCAGTGAAATTATATTAGCTAGGACTTTGTAAGTTTGCGCTGAGGGCCAAATGGACTATAAACTCATTAAAAGAAAGCTACAGCCAAGTGACAGTTGCTTGTTTCTTGTTTTTTTTTTTTTTATCAGCTTATTTAAATTCCAAGCACTGTCATTAGGGGGAAGGACTAAGCCCAGAAAAGGAAAGGGAAGGACTAATCCCAGAAAAGGTTTTAAGGAAAGGGGCATGGCTACAGAGCACATTTCCATCTTCAATGGTGCAGAGAGAGGGGGTGGGTACTAATTACCCAGGCCCAGGTCTGATAGAGGGCCCAGTGGGGCTCTTGTTACCTGGCTGCAGCAGCTTTTCTCATTCCAGCGCATGCTGCAGTGTGGCCAGGGAGGTGCTTAAGGTTATATTATTTTTGTATTTTATTCTAAGGGTGCATGACCATGCCTCCCTTGATTTTGCCATGTGCCGTGAAAATGTACCTGGGCCTGGCCAGGTTCTCTACTGCCCTGTCCATCTTCATCACTCTGGGGACATGCAAAGCACTCCAAGAGATGCTATGCTTCCCCCAGTCTCTCCCTCTCTCTTTCCCTCCCTCCCTCCCTCCCCCTCTCTCTCTATGGGCCTTATTCTGATCGGAGCGGCCAAACGTGCGTACATTCGCTAATAACGTACGCTATCCGCACGCGGCCGTTGGGGTTAAGTCCTCCCACAACTCAGCCGCATACGTACGGCCAGAAACAACGTCGAAGGGGAGTGGCGTACAAATGTGCGTACGCCAACGTACACGGACGGGCCAGCCCTTACACTCCGACAACTGGCGTACAATTGAGCGTACACCACCGTTTACGGACGTCTCTCAGCCGTCTTCCCACCGACTTCTTGCGGCTATCTGAGCGTACGCCAGCTTGCACGGACGGGTCCCTATTGTTTTCAATAGAAAAGTCAGCTTATGGCACCGCTCGTGAGAGTGAGCGTACGTCCGTGTACGCTGACATACCCTTCACATATATGGACCAGCAGATCTTCCCTTTCAACTATAATTATGAAAATTAATTAATTGATTGAATTAATTAATGTGCAAAATAGTGGCCATGGGCTTAAAACATTGCTGAAACATCCTTTGTAGGTGTTAGATGTGGTTTATGTTATTGTATCATAAATACAAAACCTATGTTTGTATTAGAGTGAACACGTTGACACATGTCGACTTGTGTAGATTGAGTGTGCTACTGTGTAAAGTCTATGAAAGCACGTAGTGAATGTGTATAACTGTTTAACAAATACCTACCTTTGCATATATAAGCAGGTCTTACAAAGATTCTTACCTTAAATTAAACAAACAAACCTTTAAATGTCGAGAAGTATAGAAAGATAAGCTTCCAATGTGTTTGAGTGCTGTGTGTGGCTTGCAGGTAGTGAAATCATGGTTTGGACTTAATAGACTGCACCATTGCTTATTACATTCAGGTGTATGTGTTTGGTAGTAATCCGCGTAAATTAGCAAACCCAGGCGCACGCTGGCATGCGGTATCTGTAGGGGTGGTTTGAGATGGCGGTTGGCGGCCGCCTGTTTTGTGTCCGAAATGAACGGTGCTTTAGTCGATCGTGCGGTAGTAGCACCGCTCATTTTTGGTGCACACCCCCGTGTACGCCCATATTTACGCCCATTTTCCCTCATTATTTCGGCCGCTCCCCTCATCACGCCCCTATGCCGCCCCCAATGCCCATACACTCGCGTACAGGTTTTTTCGCACGTAGAGACCCGTCCGTGAGCGTTGTGGAGGGTTCGCGCCTGCGCATTAGCGAATGTACGCATGCGCAGATCATTAAAAACCCCGGGACGTGCGCGTACGGCCCGGCCGCTCCAACCAGAATAAGGCCCTATCTCTCTCTCTCTCTCTTTCTCTGTCCTTCTCTCTCTCTCTGTCTCTCTCCCTCTCACACACACACACTCTGTAGATACACATGGCATCTCCAATATTCAGAGTGCTCCCCTGCTGGCTGATAAAGCAGGTTCCCCCTACCTCCAACAGTTATGTGGCATGGATACTGTAACTCAGAGTATTTGGAGCAAATCAAGGTTTTGAGCAAACAAATTCACGAAAATTCAGCCAGTTTTATTATGACTGTTCTCTAAAGTACAGTATATAAAACATTTATAAATAGTAAGGGAGCTCTTAGAAGGATCTAAAAAAATAAACATGTGTATGTATATATATATATATATATATATATATATATATATATATTTCGTTTTTTTTTAAGTGGACAGTCTTTAAGCCTGTAACTAGGCAACAGGAAATATAAAAAAAACATAATGACATTTGCTGCAATTTAATGTTTTCAGCAAGTGCGGTACACAACTAAAAACATTAATCAAGGCTGATTCTCTTATGGTTGCTTCCCTTTCTAATCCGTTTGCTTCTTTTATTTGTTATAAAATGTTAGTAGATAGAAAGACAAAGAGAAAAATAAATTAGATGCAATTATACAGAACAATGAAGAACAAAATCATGATTCAGATGTTTTTGTTGTGATATTTGTTATTCAAGGGCTCAGGAATTGAAATAAAATAAGCGGGGTATATATTATGTCACTCTCAAAGAAAATTGCTTGGAAACGTGAATTGTTAGCATTCATTGTACACTTGTAAATGGACCTTTATCATTCTCCACCTTGTAGAGAATAAGTAGAGAGTGATAAAATACTAACTAATCATCTAAAATCATTTGACAGGCTGTTTTATACAGTAAATGACAGTTACTGTAGGAGCTGATTAGATGGCGCTTTTTCTCTCTCTATTTTATCTCTGTCCACATGCTTGATACATCAAGTTTCAAGCAGTTATAAAATGAATAGTGGTCTACAGCAAGCCAATCAGCTCCTAACTGCCATGTTACTGTCTGGGCTTTAAAAATAACAGGTAGATGTGTAATAACCCAGAACATGTGTTAGAGTAATGGAGTGATATTATGTGTGTGTACGGTATCCTAAGTGAATAAATGAACTGTTATCCCTCATAGAGGGAATAATATTCCATAAGGAAAATACTTTTCATAGAAAAGGACTTAAGTTTTACAAATAATGTTAGGTGAACTGAAACACCGCTTCATTTAACCCATTTATCCTGCAGTACAAGGGAAAAACTATTGAGAACTACCTAAAATGTTCAATATAAATAAAGTTGGGGAGCGCATGGCAAGGAGTGTGAGATTCCAGTTTGCCCGTTGGAGATGTTGTGGTTGTTGACAGTTGGAGAAAGTACAGAGTAGTACCTGGCTGCATAGGGAAAGAGCTGGAGAGAAACTGCGTAATTGCTGAGTCGGGCCACCACAGCGCTGTGGCCAGATGTAGAGACACTGGTGATCAGGTGCTGAATAATCATCATCGGGGCACCGATCCGCCTGGAGATGTGACCCAGCCCACCGGGCGGTCCCGGAGCCATGGCTGCTTGGATCGAGGTAGGGAGTGATTACGGAGGCTGGCGCTGGGCGGTGATCTTCAGGCCGGGAGGAGTGTCCAACATAAAAGCAGGCTGTCAGAAGGACGCAGGGAGGCGCAGCTAAGTCTCCGGCAGATACTACAAGAGAGCCAGGCTGGAAGTGGGTGGTGATAGAGGTGCGGCCTAATACAGTGAGTGACGGCTGCTGCAGCTGGAAGTTTGCCTGCCCCATAAAGTAGTGCTTGCAGGAGTAGGTCAGCGGTGGCGATGCCTGTGAGCCCTGCCTGCAGTACACTAAGTTGATACATGTACAATGCCCTGCATATGATTTCCTCTTGCATAAGGTGCAGCAGAATGAATATTTTGTAACATGCATATCCAGTTGACATACATTGTGTTTTCATTGATTTGTATGCCAACATTTCCACTCACTGTTTATAATAATAATTATTTAACTATTCTATATTTATCTACTATGCTTGTTTGTTTGGGTCAAATACCATTACATTGATATATACTGTAAGGTGCACTCACTTATTGGGTGCTGGAGGTCTGCAGTGTGTACTGTACCTCAGAAGATACATTAGCTAGTGAGGGCAAGCTAAGCTTTTCAGTACTTGGAAAACTGGATCATGCAAATTCCCCTTTGCAAATAATGGTGACTGCAGAATAATATTAAATAATAAAATTGACTACTCCACTTATGGTGTGTACACGTGGTGCAAGTACCGTGCAATGCGATCCCAGCGTGATCAGATCGCATCGCACAGCATGCATGCTATCTGCATACAACTTTAACTATATAGTATTGAACTATATTGTCTATGCAGCCAAGACTTTCTGCTTGCGATACAGGAGCACGCCTTGGGATTGTATTGTGATCGCAAGGGTAAAAACCCATACAATCTGCATGCGATCCCAATGAGATTTTGACTATATAGTCAAAATCTCATTCAGATTGTACAAGTGTGTACACACCATTACAGTATTAAGTAGCCTTTATATTTACATTATGTGTAACAATGACTATCTTTTATATATTTAGCCAGATCTGTCAATCACCTGTGTGTATAACACTGCGAGGAGTTACACGGGTGATTGACAGGCCCTCCAGCTAGCGCCCCCCAAGGTGATTCACAGATTAGCAAATTCCGCCCAGCGTTATACACACGTTACACCCCCGCCCAGTGTTATACATAAGGTTCCCCCCAACCGTATGCACACACACATCCACCTCCCGCACAGCGTTACCATCCCAGCCACCGCCACCGCCCCTGTCCAGTGCCCAAGCAGACGGAAGTCCCGCAGGACCTCCTAGAAGTCTCGCAGGAACACAGCCTGCAAAGTCCTCACCCTGTGCAACATCAGCGCTGCCACTGCTCCTGGACTAATGGAGCCTGAGGGAGGAAGGACCATGCCTCCTACAGGTACCAGCCATGCCGGCTATATGATGTGGGGGCAAACAAGGCCGGCGCTGTGTACACACTGGCAGTGGAAAGTCCCAAGTGGGACCTTTCACTACCCTAACATGTCTCCGCTGCTGGCCCCTGGGCTGCCTACACTGATCCCAGTGCCCCCGCTGCCACACTCCTGGAATGGGGGTGACCTGTGCATGTCAGTCTAGAGGCCTGCCAGTGCCTGGGAAGGGGGGTCACACATGGCAGGAAAGGATACCCCTGGGGTGCTGCTGCCTGTCACCCTCCTGCATGCAACCTGTAGAATGGGTCCCGCTGGGCCCCAGACCAGGGTATGGGGCACAGGCACTAAGACCTGTTGCATATAGTAGCATCTGCCACTTCCCTACCTAACTATCCACAAACACGGACCTCCACAACCTGCCGCACCCACCCCTCCAGCACCCACACTCCCCTCCCAGATGCCCCAATCCCACCGACACCACCCCCCGGCATCACCACACCCACTCCTCAACTACCCGCAGCACACTTGCACACGCCTGTCCCCCAGCCGCACACCATCAAGCATGTCCCTCTAACTAAGTATAATACAACCATATTTCATTCAATAAACCAGTTCATAGGTTAAGGGGGCGAAGCCCCTTACGACGGTGTGAAGGGCGCCCATAGGGTACAATGAATCACCTAGTTTCCCTATAGATTGTAATCTTGCAAGCAGAGCCCTCATACCTTTGACTGACTGTAAAAATCCAGGTTGTTTTTATCACTGTCTCTTATTGTAAAGTGCAATGGAATATGCTGCGCTATATAAGAAACTGTTAATAAATACATTTCTGCCATTTCAATATGATTGTAGGGAGGGATGTACTAATCGTAACTTATAAATCCCATATTTTTTTGTTCTCTGTCTATAGTCTTACATTTGACAAAGATTCTTCAGTCGATAAATATTCTAATGATTATGTAACCCTTTGAATGCCAATGTTGCTTTGAGAGATCCTCAAAATATCTGCTAAAAAAATGCCAGTGTCGCTCAGCGACTGTTCTCTTAGTGATCAATAAATACAAATACATCCAAGGCAATTCATTGAACTTTAGGTAAATATAGCACCCAAAAAAGAACAGTTGCTGTGAGTGACGCTGGCATTTTTAGCGGACATTTTGGGGATCGCTCACAGTATCGGTGGCATTCAAATGGTTAGACATGTTAAATCAATTTCCTATTTAATAGCCCTGTGCTATTGTTGTGCAGAGTACACTGCTAGAGTGATGCTGTGCAGTACACTTATGTAAGAAGTCAACTGTACGTAAACCAAAGAAGGTATATTCCAGAATGGACTTTATTTACCAAACTGGCCTAATCATATACAGTCATTAGGCAGACCATATCTCTGTTGGGAAAACAGCAGGACCATCATTAGGATTTTTTTCTTTTGGTTTGTCAATTACAGAAAACCATTTATCCCGTCAACCACACAGTGAGCACTGAGTGCACCTAATGCACAATTTCTGACCTTACGAAAAATATCAGCGCAGCAGCACAAACTGTAATTGCAGACTTCTCAGTAGCCATTATTCGCTCAGCAGTCAAATCGTTAATAAATAAGATTTGCTCCAGAGATTTAAACTCGCTGTAAGTATTGATTTTTTGTTCTTCTTATTGTACCATATTGTGGTCTAATAAATGTGTTCTGGGACAGGTAAAATAAAATACATTGCCCTACTGTGTCTTATTAAAGTGAAAATTTGCTTTGCATTTATAAATAATGCAGGATAAGTTAAGAACTGTAGATCGGGCTAGCAGTGGATTGGTTTAAGTTTCTCATGTGTAAGCTATTGGATCAAATTAAATCAAGATATTTTAATACACGTTCTCCACAGTGTTGAAAGTATAGACATGGCATGGTCATTTTGTCAGCATATCATAAATGATTAATTGCAAAGCTATTAATCAAATGTCCACCAAAAATGAAGAATAAATTACTGCTGAGATCTCTGCGGCTAGCACATACTATTAACTGTTATATTGGGCTTTGAGCTGGTACAAACTGTTAGGAACAGCAATTCATCATGGAAACTAAATTTCAAAGGTTGCAAGGTCAGATAATATCAATGAAACAAGTTAGAAAGCAAATTATTTTCAAGTCATGATCAAGGTTAGAAAAGACAGTTCCCAGAAAAGATAGCATGGCTGTCACTCACATTCTGGCTAATAAGGAATATAAATATATACAATGCTGGAACTGATCAAGCAGTTTATTTATAAAGATGCTGTTCTTGAAGTTGCTGTTATTGGTCGATTTTTGCCATGGGACTTAAAGCAGCAATTTTATTAAAGACAAAGAAAAGCTGGTTGTGTGTTACATAAAATCGCCACTTTAAATTCAGCAGGTAGAGAAAATGTGCAGAAAAATGGCAAAAAATGGCAATATGAAAAATAACAACTTAATGCTATTCTTATACTGTAGATCACACAGTAATCTTACAGCCAGCCTTATATTTGGAAAAGAAAAGGATTATCCACAAAAAAGGAAATATGTTACCAGCTCTTGGGGGTCATTCAGGACTGATCACTGGGTTGTTAATTTGTAGAGGCCACGTACAGTAATTGCTGGCCAGGCAAAATGTAAAATTCCGCCCTGTTCAAGCCTTTGAATTGCTGTGGAAGGCTTCCCATTGGCTTGCAAAAATTACGCCGATCAGTGAGTAGCAGCAAATCCATACGCAAGATACTCACCATCGAATGAATTTACTAGTGTGTGCAGTCTGTTCCAGCTCTTGGGGGTTATTCATGTCTGATCACTGGACTGTTAATTTGTAGAGACATCTGGGCACATCTGAGTTTTATCCAACACTCTCAAAAAAATGGAAAATAAAAAAAGTAGCAATAATTTATTGCAGGATGGTCTCACGGGAGCATGCGAATTTGTTCCATTATTGCCTGGCCAGGGAATTCGCAGCTGTGCGATCAGGTATAAATAACTCCCATTGTTCCGAGACTAGCTAATGGATCTGTCCATCTCGTACCATGACCACAACTCCCCATTGTACCACATCCTAGGGAAAAAAAGAGTAAACATACTGTACTAGTGCTGACTGATTTGATTTGTGTTTTATTGCTCTTATCTATAAATTTACAATTCTTTGCTTCACAATTTATTGTGGTTTTTTATCTGTGTGCTGGGCTAATGAAATTATTTGGATAGAAAATAGATTTCCCATGTAATTGTTTTGCTTATATACTGTAGTATCACTCTGGGTGGTATTTAATGTGGATTTTGGCGATGTGCAGCGAATCCTGTTTAGGATTCGCTGCACATTCGCCACTGGTCGCCGCGTCCCGGAGCCTCGCCGGCTCCGGTATTCAACGAGTCAGGGGCTCGCTGCCCCTGACTGACGAATTTGAGCTCCTGCGGCGAACGCCGCAGGGAGCCTGAGGACGGTGGCAGGCAGGGAGATGGAAGTCTCCCTGCCTGCCCCAGAACGTTTGTGGGGGGGAGGTGGGCTCCCCGGGTGCCAGGCAGCACAGGCTGCCCCCCGGGGGTGCCAGCAGGGGGCCACGTATATTCACTACACCCGATCATGAATATGTAATGATCAGGTGAAGTGAATATATGAATATCTAATGAGCGGCTCGGCTCCGGCCCCCTGATGGCTGCTCTGTGTAAAAAAAAAAAAAAATATTTTAAATTACAGCACATGAATAAAAATAGCATTTCCCTCCTCAGAATAAAATTCCAGATTTTTTTACACCAATTGTAAAAAAACAAAACACTTTATTTTAAAAGTTCACATTCCACTTCACCATAAAAAGATAGCGATTGCTACTCGGTGAATCATGGCGAAAAAAACCTTGAAATGTAATCGCCATCTGGTCATTGAATAGGGTGATTCACTGTTTTAGTCAGAAATTCGCCTTACAGCACAAAATCGCCATAAAAACCTGGCGAATCAGCCTCATTGAATACCGCCCAATGAGTTACTGTGCACTGCGGAAACCAAAAAGAAAAGAAAAAGACTGTAAAACACCAGCTTTTTACAAGCTGTTACATGTCCTATATAATATAGGAAGATGGTCTGCCACTGTAAAACGGACTATGAAATTAGTAGTACACAGAACAAACAGAAAGCTTTTTAGGCTTTAATGAGCATCATTAGAAATGCATTAAGTATTTGTTCAAGCACCTGTAACGACATTACTTTCAGAACAGAGTGTATTTGACAAATACTCATAGTCATACATTTTACTGCTGCCTTAGGGTTGAAAAACATGGTTTTGGCTTACTAATTTCACTACAGTACTCAGGACTTGTTCACCTGTTGAAAACATAACAGTCAGGATGTCCTGACCGCTCATTGCAAAACAGATGGTGATGTGCTGTAGATAACAGTGCTCCCTGGGCCAGCGCACGTCACAGTATAATCATATTGCATGCTAAGGATAACCATGCCAGGAATGCTATCTGAATGTTACTGAAGTCTTCACACACACAAACACACACACTCATACTGTGTGTGTATATATATATATATATATATATATATATATATATACTCGATATTCTGGTGGTCAGCATGCTGGCGGTCCAAAGACTTACCCCCTGCCATCCCGAATCCTAGCTGTGGCTCCGCACAAACCCTAACCCTCTTGCCCTACCCCCTAATCCTCTCTTATAGCAGCCAAACCCTCTCACTCGCAGCCTGACCCGTTAGTGCCTAAACAAAATACTTGTACGCCGCCGCCTAACCCACCCATCCAGCAGCTTAAGCCTAACCACCCCTTGTAAATGCCTAAACCTAACCCCCCTCTGAACCTTGTTTCCACATGGCCTGATTTTGCTCCAGACTCTCTCTGAATTGATTGTTCAGAGTTTTGTATACAGCTTCATTGGTGCTGCAACCAAAACAATCAGCCATTCTGGAGTTCGCACAATCAGCTCTGAATAACCACCAGGGTTTGAGAACTTATGAAGTAATGTGCGGTTGGTGTTGGGGCTCCTGTTGGAGATACATTATGACTGTGATCACAGAGGGCCTTATTTTGGTTCATTCTTTCAGACAAAATCCTTCTTAGATGGACAAAACCATGTGCACTGCAGGGGGGGCAGATGTAACATGTGCAGAGAGAATTAGATTTGGGTAAGTAATTTTGTTTCTGTGCAGGGAAAATACTGACTGCTTTATTTTTACACTGCAATATAGATCTCACTTTGAAGTAAAACCCCACCCAAATCTAATTCTCTCTGCACAAGTAACACCTGCCCCACCTGCAGTGCACATGGTTTTGCCCATTTAAGAAGGATTTTGTCAGAAAGAATGAACCAAAATAAGGCCCAGAGGGAGATAATACATTCCACGCTACTTATTGTTAAATGTCATTTGATTCTTTTGCTCTCCCATGCGGCTGGGCAATAAACATATTTTTAGGAAAAGTCTTATTTTTAGGGAACAGAACAGTTGATTTTAATATTTTGGTAATGATGAGTTCCTTTTAAATATGTGAAATATATGTTGGATAATAAATAAGGAATGTTATATGGTTAAAATCTATGCTTTAGGCCACAGGTTCTCAAACTCGGTCCTCAGGACCCGGCACAGTGCTTGTTTTGCAGGTCTCCCCACAGAATCACAAGTGAAAGAATTAACTCCACCTGTATATCTGTTCAAATGTGTCAGTGAGTAATGAATACACTTGTGCACCTGCCGAGTGACCTGGAAAACATGAACTGTGTGGGATCCTGAGGACCGAATTTGAAAACCCCTGCATTAATTCTAACTAAATTTTGCAATTTCATTTAGCACTTATTAATAAAACTTAACATATTTGACAATGTCCACTCATACAATTCCACAGAAGGTTGGAGCATTAAAGAATGCAAATATATCATTAATATAAATTTTATTCATTGTGTAAATTCAATTTGTAACCGTGTCACAGATATAACCGATTTACCTTGTGCAGCATTAATCCATCTCCTCTGTATTGATCTCATGTACAGTACAGCTGCTAATTAAAAATAGAAGCAACAAAAACAAATTTGTTATACAATATACAGTAAAAGGGGAAGTACTACAGTATGGTTATTCTTTCTGTTAAGTATAAGTAATCTGAAATGCTTCAGTCGGAGATGTCAAAATAGAAAACACAATTATGAATGGGTTGCTTTTTGTATGTACATGGTGCTAGAGCAGTGGTAGCCAACCCTAGCCCTCGAGAGCTACCAACAGTTCACATTTTCCAGACAACCTAGCTGCTGCACAGCTGCAATCATTAATCACTGACACATTTCAAAAGATCCACAGATGGAGCTAATTAGCTCACTTGTGATTCTGTGAGGAGACCTGCACTGTTGGTAGCTCTTGAGGACTAGGCTTGGCTACCCCAGTGCTAGAGTATATGATATACTGTAGCGGCTCAATTAAGTGTTATAAATCCTATGGAATAATGTATTAATGTGGGCATATAACCAAGCAAAACAATGTGACAAAAAAATTCACTGTAACAAGTAATGTTAGTAATTACTTTTCTAAAATACTACCTGTGCTCTGTTTTAGTTTTTCAGTTACTTTAATGTTTATTAATGTGTGTTGTGAGTTATAAAGTAAATGCATTAAAATAATTATTAAATAAGTTAAACTATGGCAATTGTATACACAGTTTGGAAAAACCAGAAAGAGAACAGTGTATAATGGAAAAGAAAAGTGTCCAGGAAAAGAATAGGAAAACACGCAGAGGGGCCTATGCTTTCCAAATTCGGCACCAGCCCCAATGGTTGGGGTTTGCGTTTGTGGAAACCCCGGCACCGAATGGCTTTGCTGAGTTACATTTGCTGGTTAATCGTAGACACAATTTAGGGTAACGGTGGTATGGGGTGCGGTACCCCTGGACTGGTTGGGCTGGGTGGCTCTAGTGTGGCACACCTTTACATTCTATTAACACTTAGCACTTACTATCTCTTTAATAATTTAATTACATTTCATTATTTTATTTCTTTTTTCTCACTTTCCATATATAGCTTCGGCTTCCTCTCACTAATCTCTATTAACACTTTAGTATTTTCACTGGTGTGCTACTCTGGGCTTTCTAGCTTATGCTGTTTTTTTGGGGGGTGCCGCACCCTGCACCTAGATATAGCGCTAGGGACCCCCAATATACAGAGAAGCCTTGACGGTGGTTTGGGGGCATACACATAATTTGTGCAAATATATGTAACCAGTATCTCTGAATTCTATTATCATGTAGTGTTCTAGACTGGTTACTAATACCATTCAGTGAGCTGGGAGAAACCATGGATTATTACTTACTCAGTATTATCCCTCCTTTCCATGCACCTGAATGGTATTACTAATCTAATTGAGCACCTGACACTATCCATATGTATGTTGTGAGAGGCAGAAAATAGCCTGCATTAGGAGGAGATGCAGGTCCTGGTATGCCACATGGAGCATTATGGGGTTGCTCCAAGGTAGGTAGCTCTTAGTTTAGATATATTTAATAAAGAGCCATTATCACGTGGCACCTTACTGGCTAATTGTAGACCCAATTTAGGGTAATTGTGGTGTGGGAGGTGTGGGGTGCGGAGCTCCTGGACTGGTTGGGCTGGATGGCTCTAGTGTGGCACACCTTTACATTCTATTAACACTTAGCATTTACTATTTTTTTCTTTCCACTAACACTATCTCTTTAAAAGTGAAAAACTCATGACAAGAAGAGATGACACATACAGGTATCCAGGGCCGGTGCAAGGCACCGGAGCGCCCCAGGCGAGTCGGGTTGGGGGTGCCCCGGTGCGGGGGGGGGGGTACCTGTCCTGCTGCGGCGCTGTGTATTTAAATCTGGCGGCGGAGGCAGCGGGGGTCCCTGCAGTCCATTAGAAATCACGAGCGCTATCCGCCGGGCTATGCGGAAGCGCTTCTAGTGTGAAAACACTGGCAGCACGCTGATTGGCTGAGATCAGCGTGCGCCGTGCTGCCAGAGGTTTCACACTAGAAGCGCTTCCGCATAGCCCGGCGGATAGCGCTCGTGATTTCTAATGGACTGCAGGGACCCCCGCTGCCTCCGCCGCCAGATTTAAATACACAGCGCCGTAGGACAGGTACCCGGGTGGCACAAAATGCCACCCTCCAGTGGCCGGCGCCCTAGGCAAATGCCTAGATTTGCCTAGTGGTGGCGCCGCCCCTGCAGGTATCAGAAAGAGGAATCTAATATGATATATTAGTAATGAAACCAGTCATTGGATTCAATCAATTTAAAGATGTGAGCTTGAGTTGAGACAACTACAGATGTGCCATGCTACATTGTTGCTGTTTATAGCAGCATTCTGTAGTGGGCTCACAATGTGTATGCAGTGCAGCATGCTGCCTTATAGGCATCACTAGCTGGCACAGCCGCCCACAGGGGGGTGCTATGGGCACATCTGTCCCGGGCCTGGCCTCTCTGACAGAGGGCAGGGCCCGGCCAGCTCTATGCCCGCAGCACCCTCCTTCACTACAGCTGCCCGTACCCCAAGTTAACTGTCCGCCTTCCCACCTCATAAGTGGCGGGTCACGGGTCATGCACAGCACGCCACACAGCCCAGCATTGTGAGTCCTTCCACCATCATAAGCGGCGGGCTGCGGGTTATCCGCAGCACGCACGCCGCACAGCCCGGCATTGTGAGTGACCTTAAGTTAACAGCGACTGCTACCCGCTGCCCGAGGATGTTTAAACAGGCAGTGCAGTGGGCAGCAGCATTGCTGGGAGCACCGCGGTGTGACATCTTGTGCTCGACATGACTTGATGACGTCACACCTAGCGCACCAGACGAAGGGGGCCAAGGAGCTTGTAGGGGTACACCTTGTAATTGTAATACATCAGAGAGAGGGGAAGGGAAGCCCGGGGCGTCTATCTGTGACAGATTGCTGCTGATATTGTGTGAGTGTGTGTGCAGATTCAAACAGCAAGGCTACAGTGTTTCACCCTTTTTTTTCAGATAGTCACTTAATATTTGCGGCGGTACGCGTCCTCCGACCTTTTCATACCCCCACTATCCACATCGGCGTGAAGTTGATTTTATATAGTGTGGTGAGCGCAGCGAGCCACCAAGCCTGATCCGTGACGAGCACAGCGAGCCCCGCGAGGGGACGCATAATACATCTGAAGTAATGTATGTCCCCTTGCGGGGCACGCTACGCTCGCCACGCTTCGGGCTCGGTGGCTCGTTGCTCTTGCCACACTATATATAATCAACTCCACGCCGATGTGGATAGTGGGGGTATGAAAGGTCGGAGGACGCATACCGCCGCCGCTCGCCATGCTTCGGGTTCACGTTGATCGTGGCGTGGCGTTAACAATGGGGGGGGGGCATACAATGAAAAATGGGGTCTGGGGGGCATTTAACATTGGGGCCAATGTAAAATCGGGTCTCAGGGACCATTTGACATTGGTTCCAATGTAAAAAATTGGGTTGGTCGGGTCAATCGCATTGCATGCAATTTGGTTGCATGCAATGCGATTTACCCGATTTTTGCAACCCGATTGCATACAATTAAAGTCGGTGGCGCCATGCTAGGAAACAAGTACCGAATTTTTCAACCCCTTTACTAATATCTGTAAGGGTTGATTTTCTTTCAAAATACAACAGTTGAAGTATTGTATGTTTCATTTTTGTGAGGGAGGTGGCAGAATGAAAAGACCAGTGAGTTCCACCCATTTCCCACCTGACTTTAACCCCTGTTTGCAGGTCTGTGATTGATTGCCAGTGTCAGCTGAGGTGAAATGCACTCTAAGTGGAGGAATGCAGTCAGCTGACATGTTTCAAGATGGCGATGTCTGTGCATCTGTCTCAAACATGGACAAGCAGAAAACCTAGATCAGGTGGACAGATGACAATATTAAATCCCATGACAAATACTTAAAATATGAGGTTTGGAAGTCAGCATCATGACATACTGTATATCTATTACCAATTACATTTCGTACAGGCTGGACACCTGCATCTCTGTCATGATTAGGAATGCATTAGACAAATGATATGGGAGCATAACATTGCATTTACCCACTAACTAGAAAACAGAGGTTCCTAAAGTCCATCTTTTAAAATATGTAGTTAGAAAACACTTGTGGAAATCAAGTAGTGGGTAGGGGAGAATGAGATGTCACATCTCATGGCTTAAAAGTTTCTCTAGATGCTCTATTATGGACTAACAGTTAGACTTAAAAATCTTTAACTTCTAGTTCCTTTAGCAATCGCATCATTAATAGAAAATAATACACTATTATTATGCTATTATTATCTTTATTATTATTTTTTATGTACTTACTGTATGTAGTGATGTCTTAGTTAATATTGTTTTGTCATTGTTATTTATTTATTTATTTACATAAGTTTGCTTTTTGATCAATTTATTTAACATTAAAATACCTAATACATATATGTTCTGTTTTTAATATGCCCCACTTCTGATTTATTACATAGTAGTATTTGCCACTCTTCCGGTCATGTGACCGAACAGTTTTGTCTATCTGCTCTATTTCTGCTTCACTACACAGCAGCACTTTGCCATCTGCCACTCTTCCGGTCATGTGACCGGATAATTTTGTTTATCCGCCCAATCTGCGCCTCAGTACATAGCGGCACTTTGCCATCTGCCATACTTCCGGCCATGTGATTGGATGGTCTTCTGCACCGTATTTCCAGTCACATGACTGGACAATTCAGTGAATACCGCACTATATTATATTACAGGATAGCGATCGATACATCACTTCCGGTATATGTAATTTATTCACTCAATGCAGAGATGCCCCATTTCTGTAAATTGCGGCCGAATATAGAAATGCCCCTCTTCCGGGTAGGGCAGTGATAGCCAATAGCAATATTTCTTACTTGAGTTACAGTTGTAGTCAGAGCAGTATATAGCCAATGAACAATCAGCTTATTTAGAAAGAGTTTCTGACCAATCAAATGTCTCTATATCCTATAACATGTGACCACCATCTACCAATAAATGGATTTAACCAGTGAATAATATTTCTTCTCTTTATAGCAACATTCTTATTGTTTTTATGATTTTTTATTTAGTATAATTAAATCCTTAATTTTAGATTCTACCTTCCTCTTCTAGTTTTATTATAACTTTTGGACTGATTATGTGTACCTTGTTTGTCATGTGACCTACCCAGTTCCTGTCTATCTGGTATATAAACCCCATAGATGCAATACATGAACACCTCTGATAAAGCTGCTGAGATGGTGAAACGCGTCAAGTATCTTGCCCACCTTGCACTTTATGGACTGATCCGGACCAGCCTGAGATGCCATTTGGACCTCCCGCCCTTGCACTAAGGATTCCAGCAACCACTCTATTCGACCACAGATGCAGTGTACTCCCCTACTTCAGGATGGTAACTCGACCTAGTTCATTCATGCTTTGAGTTCCTGGGAGGAACAAGAAACACCATGGTCTCTAATCAAAGTGGATGGTAACATTGATCCTTATCTACTTCATTGCACTTTCTTTGGTCCTCTGAGGCATACTAGGAACGGACAGCTACATTATCCTCCATATGCGAGGCCCTATTTGCATTCTATATACCAGCACTTCCCCCAAAAGGCCAATTATGGTATTAACCCCTTCCCGACATTTGATGTACATTTACGTCATGGCCGGGAGGTACTTCCCGACACATGGCATAAATGTACGTCATGGCTTCTAACTGTCACTGCGTCTATAGACGCGGTGACAGTTAGGAGATGTCTGCTGTCCCTGACAGCAGACATCCCCCTCGCCGCCCAGGGGGGGCAGGGGTGCCCCCCCCGGTCGGCGATCGCTGTGATTGGCTGTTCAAATCTGAACAGCCATTCACAGCGTTTCCTGTGTTACCGGCGGCTAAGCCGCTCGGTAACACAGGGATCGGTGGTGATCGGTGCTGTTAAGTACAGCACCGATCACCACCGATGAGCAGCACCCCCCTCCCACCCACCCGGCCCGGCAGCAGGCTCACCCGGCGGCGGCAGCGGCAGGAGCGCACGCACCCCCCTCCCCCCCCCCCCTGCCAGCCGCAGCAGCAGCATGAGCTGCATAAAAAGTAAAAAAAAAGAATGATAATGAACTGAATTATATATATATATATATGTGTGTGTATATATATATATGTGTGTATATATATACACACATATATATATATATATATGTATATATATATATATATATATATATATGTGTGTATATATATATATATATATATATATATATATATATATATATATATATACACACATATATATATATATATATATATATATATATATATATATATACACACACACATACATACATATATATATATATATATATATATATATATATATATATATATATAAAGATATTCCCGACATATGACGTATATATACGTCATGGTCGGGAGGTACTTCCCGACCGAAGACGTATATATACGTCATGGTTTTAAACTGTCACCGCGTCTATAGACGCGGTGACAGTTTGGAGATGTCTGCTGTCCCTGACAGCAGACATCCCCCCTCGCGGCGATCGCTGCGATTGGCTGTTCAAATGTGAACAGCCAATTGCAGCGTTTTCTGTGTTACCGGCGGCTAAGCCGCTCGGTAACACAGTGATCGGTGGTGATCGGTGCTGTTAAGTACAGCACCGATCACCACCGATTGCCAGCCCCCCCCCCCCTCCCACCCGGCAGCCCCCCTCCCTCCCACCCACCCGGCTGCCGCAGCGCCAGCACCCCTCCCACCCCCCCGCCAGCCGCAGCGCCAGCCCCCCTCCCAAAGCTGGTGACCAAAATGGGGTCACTTGTGGGGGGGTTCCACTGTATTGGTGCTTCGGGGGTCTTGCTAATGCGACATAGCACCCACCATTCATTCCACCACCAAATATCACTCCTTCCCTTCTGAGTCCTGCCATGCACCCAACTGGTATTTTTTGGTCACATGTGAGGCATTGCCGTACTCGGGAGAAATTGGGGCACAGATTTTGGGGTGCTTTGTCTCCTTCATTCCTTGTGAAAATGAAAAATTTTGAGCCAGAACTGCATTTTTCTGTAAAAAATTAAATTTTTTTACACAAAAATGCAGATCTGGCTCAAAATGTTTCATTTTCACAAGGAATGAAGGAGACAAAGCACCCCAAAATCTGTGCCCCAATTTCTCCCGAGTACGGCAATGCCTCACATGTGACCAAAAAATACCAGTTGGGTGCATGGCAGGACTCAGAAGGGAAGGAGTGATATTTGGATTTTGCAGCACAGATTCTGGTTGAATGACCCCCGAAACACCCATACAGTGGAACCCCCCCACAAGTGACCCCATTTTGCAAACTACACCCTTTAGGGAATTCATCTAGGGGTATAGTGTACATTTCAAACCCCCAGGGGTTTCACCAATTTTGATACAACTGAGCTGTGAAAATGAAAAATTAAATTTTTTACACAAAAATGCAGTTCTGGCTCCAAATTTTTCATTTTCACAAGGAATGAAGGAGACAAAGCACCCCAAAATCTGTGCCCCAATTTCTCCCGAGTACGGCAATGCCTCACATGTGACCAAAAAATACCATTTGGGTGCATGGCAGGACTCAGAAGGGAAGGAGTGATTTTTGTATTTTGCAGCTCAGATTCTGGTGGAATTTTGGTGGGTGCTATGTCGCATTAGCAAGACCCCCAAAGCACCAATACAGTGGAAGCCCCCCACAAGTGACCCCATTTTGCAAACTACACCCTTTAGGGAATTCATCTAGGGGTATAGTGTACATTTCAATCCCCCAGGGGTTTCACCAATTTTGATACAACTGAGCTGTGAAAATGAAAAATTAAATTTTTTACACAAAAATGCAGTTCTGGCTCCAAATTTTTCATTTTCACAAGGAATGAAGGAGACAAAGCACCCCAAAATCTGTGCCCCAATTTCTCCCGAGTACGGCAATGCCTCACATGTGACCAAAAAATACCATTTGGGTGCATGGCAGGACTCAGAAGGGAAGGAGTGATTTTTGTATTTTGCAGCTCAGATTCTGGTGGAATTTTGGTGGGTGCTATGTCGCATTAGCAAGACCCCCAAAGCACCAATACAGTGGAAGCCCCCCACAAGTGACCCCATTTTGCAAACTACACCCTTTAGGGAATTCATCTAGGGGTATAGTGTACATTTCAAACCCCCAGGGGTTTCACCAATTTTGATACAACTGAGCTGTG
Organism: Crinia signifera; assembly: GCF_055691185.1. NCBI lineage: Eukaryota > Metazoa > Chordata > Amphibia > Anura > Myobatrachidae > Crinia > Crinia signifera. Next base: position 92,371,938 of record NC_139219.1, read on the forward strand.
AAAATGAAAAATTAAATTTTTTACACAAAAATGCAGTTCTGGCTCCAAATTTTTCATTTTCACAAGGAATGAAGGAGACAAAGCACCCCAAAATCTGTGCCCCAATTTCTCCCGAGTACGGCAATGCCTCACATGTGACCAAAAAATACCATTTGGGTGCATGGCAGGACTCAGAAGGGAAGGAGTGATTTTTGGATTTTGCAGCACACATTCTGGTTGAATGACCCCTGAAGCACCCATACAGTGGAACCCCCCCACAAGTGACCCCATTTTGCAAACTACACCCTTTAGGGAATTCATCTAGGGGTATAGTGTACATTTCAAACCCCCAGGGGTTTCACCAATTTTGATACAACTGAGCTGTGAAAATGAAAAATTAATTTTTTTCATTTTCACAGCCCAGTTGTATCAAAATTGGTGAAACCCCTGGGGGTTTGAAATGTACACTATACCCCTAGATGAATTCCATGAAGGGTGTAGTTTGCAAAATGGGGTCACTTGTGGGGGAGGTTCCTAACTTTTAGCATCTTATGGTGCCTAGAAACCTACATGGTGCCTAAAAAATAATCTCATAAAAAGGAGGCTCCAAAATCAAGTAGGTGCTCCTTCTATTATGAAGCCTGTGGTTTGGTCAACGTGCACACTAGGGCCACATATAGGATATTTATGAAAACAAAAGAATTGGGGGAATCAATTTTTAGTCACATTTCTCTAGTAAAATGTACTGTGTTCCTTAGAAAAATGTATTAAAATTTCAAATCTGCAAAAAAAATGAAATTTTGAAATTTCACCTACACTTTGTTTTAATTCCTGTGAAACACCTAAAGGGTTAACAAACTTCCAAAATGCTGTTTTGAATACTGTGAGGGGTGCAGTTTTTGAAATGGCATCATTTATGGGGGTGTCTCACATACAAGTCCCTCAAAGTCACATCAGAACTGAACTGGTCCCTAAAAAAATCAGTGTTTGAAATTTTCTTGAAAATGTGAAAATTTGCTATTCATATTGTAAGCCTCCTAGTGTCCAAAAAAATTAAAAGGAAGTTGAAATAATGATGGAAACATAAAGTAGACATATGGTCTATGTTAGTTATTAACTATTTTGAGTGGTATGATTATTTGTCTCACAAGCAGAAAATTTAACATTTTGCAAATTGCTAAATTTTCCATTTTTTTCCGACATTTTGGTATTTTTCACAAAAAAACACAGACTGTATCGACGAAAATTTACCACTAACTTGAAGTACAATGTGTCACGAAAAAACAATCTCAAAATCACTGGGATAAGTAAAAGCAAAAAAAAGTTATCCCCACTTAAGTGATACATGTCAGATTTGAAAAAAAGGGCTCTGTCAGGAAGGCAAAAACATGCTGTGTCAGGAAGGGGTTAATAAAATGTAATTTCTTTTTTTAATGTAAAATTAGTCCAATCTTATTATGGTTTTTTATTGTTCTCAAATTGCTTTTTAATATTACAAACCAGTCAGCGCTGCTTCCCACCTTGTTTTGTCTATTTGTAGTTCAGGCCTGACTAGCCTGACATTTTAGCAGCAGCCAGTGATCCAGCTCACGACAAAGCACAACCTTTCCCTTTTCCCTCTTAAAGGGGAAATACCCATTTTATTTATTCCTTAGCTGATAGATTTCCATTTAGAGACATCCTGATTGGTATTACCTAACTTGTATTAAATGTCTACAATGCGCAGAGATAAACAATGCAGCTCTACATTTATGTATATTTGTCGCTCAGTGTGCAATTGGGATACAAAATGCTTTTTCTTAACCAGAATTACCCCTCCCTTTTGGCACCTGAGTGACATCACAATCTGATTGAGCAGCTTGCCAACAAATGTGCTGTGTAGTTGAGAGAGGCCTAGATGGGTCAGCATTAGGAGGGATTGCTGACTCCAGAATGCCATTGGAGAATCCAGGGGTATCTCCAGGTAAGCTAGCTCTCAGATGTTGTAAGCCATACACTGGGCTATTAGACCCAGACATATTTGATATTGTTTATGGGATTGGTTTGGGGTGTGGTGCCCCCTGTGTTTGTATGGCTGTGTTTCTTCAGGTCAGCCCACCCTAACACTTTATTAACACTTATATTTTTCCTATCACATTGTATATATTTTGTATTTTAATCACAACTTTCACCTCCTAACATAGCACTTATGTGCTTCTTATTAACCCCACTAATTTTCATTTGTGTGCTGCCCTGGAGTGATCAGTCTGTGCCAGCATGATGAGGGCCCACACCCCAGACCAATACCCAGCATTAGGGACCCCCAGTGACACAGAGACGCCTTGATGTACAGCCTGGGGGCTTAGCCCTATATCTGCAGATATATGCAACCAAGATCCCTGCATTATCTGATTATTATGTGTATATTTCTCACTCAATGTGCAATTGGGATACAAAATGTTTTTTTCTAACCAGAATTACCCCACCTGAGTGACATAACAATCTGATTGAGCATTTTGCCAAAAAATGTGTACTGTAGCTCTACATTTATGCCTGTGACAGCCTGATTTAGCAAGGGCCCTCTGATGGTTTTTATAGTGCCCACTATGTGATTCGGCTGCTCAGAGCCCTGTGTCTTATTTGAAGCCAAAGATGCTACCACTGATTCACCATCTGGTACAATAATTGTGTTTGCTTGGCATTTCTCCGCTAGTAGTAAGGATTCTATGTGCACTGTGGGGCTGGTAGGAGCTGGTGAGTTGTGCATTACTGAAACCTAAAACTGCTATTTAAAAACTATTGACAGAGTCTGGCAACATAATATATAAGCTATTTTAGCAAGTAATGTAACACTGTAAAATCAAAATTTTTACGACCCTTGGTGCAATTGGTACAATTGTGGTGTAGCTGGTACCCTGTTAGTATGCTTTATATCTGATGCCATAATGGAGATTTAATTAGGATTGCAGGTTCTCTCTTTTCCTATCCTTTACCTACCATAACCTATAGTGGTGTTGGATTGCTTGGAAGCTTGCTCCCCTTGCTGATTGTCGATAGTTAGGGAATGTACATCTGACCAGATGGCCGACGATAATGTGAAACGATGTTCCTAGCCGCTATATCTTGTATAATGATTCCTACAGTCTAGTTGCAGACATGAGTTGCTTTCACTTGTTTGAATAAAGAAATTACAAATATGGAAGTGAAAAATATACTATCCTTATACGAGTCAAAAATAATGACAAAAATCTTATGTGGATGATGTCACTTTAATTATGGCTAACAATATTGAAGACCTTTCATGTATTAAATTCATCCAATCATTAAATCTTGCCAATTCCATGTACTTTTAGTCAGGGGAAAAGTAATGTATTACAGATGTGCACTCATCTAGCCTTAACACTCCATAAAGTGTGAGATGCCTGGTTAGCATTGGCGTTTCTTTAATGGGTGCAATGAGGGTCCACACCTCACTCACTGTACCCATGTTTATATACTCACGTTTCCAGAGTCCTAATTCAGTGCTGCAGCCATGGACAAAGGGAAAATGGCTGCCGTGCATGTGCTGGAGCAGGAGCCTTGATTTTGGAGACTTGCACAAGCACAATATGTCAGAGTCTACAGTGTTGTAGAGAGAATGGGCCCATATGGACTCTGCACATAAGCTCCCTACTGTGTCAACAGCACTTCAGATACAGGGGGCCATTCTGGTTGACCCACAGAGCTGCAAAATGTGCAACTTTGCGGGTCATCTAAATGCCACTCACCTCCTGCACGCAGATTGAACCCACAGTTTTGCATAAACATCCATTTTCAGCTAGGGGAGAAATCATTTGACGCCTTTCATTTGTCTAAGATCTGCGGACTCCCTATATGGGAAGAGGGGGCGGGCAGCTGACATCCACTGACACTGGGTGTTCCCATGGGCACCGCCATGGCCCGCAACACCCCCACCCACTGCTGTGTGCCAGTGGCTGGCGAATAATCAATTCCCCATGGCTGATCGCACAATGTGGCTGCACATGCACATAAATGTTTATGTGCATGCGCTCCACTATGCAAACGTTCAGGGGAGCGAGGGAACCAGAATGAGGGCCACAGATCCAGAAAATCATATGCACACTGGAGACCTGAGTGCGGCAAACCCAGAAGAGAGGCCCCAAATGTTTACTGCGGCTCGCCATCGTAGGGGCTGCGGCAGACAGAGTCTGAGAGAAGACCTGTAAATGAGAAACCAAGCCCCCGCTATCCCATACATGGCCAAAGTGGGTGCAGCAAGTAGGGAGAGTAACAGCAACATACATAGTGATTCGCTAGGCTCACAGCAGAGAGTGACAGAGCAGGACAAAGCTTATGGGGAATCTGCAAGCACTCCAAATCTTATACAATAAAGAGAGAGAGAGACTATTACTTTGAAGTCTACTGTAAATAAACTGCAGCACCTTCAGTTTTATAGTTATATAAAAGGAGAAAAAGACAGCACGCATTCATAATAAGAGTGAGCTCATTTATTTGATGAATGAGCCTTCATTTATATAAATAAATTTGGAAGGACGCTCCTGAAGCTACTGTAGTTCACATTTCAAAACGATATGCGCAAGTATAAAGTTATATACACATAGGCTTTTATTCAGATCTGATCGCAGTACAAATTTGTTCTCAAAATGGGCAAAACCACGTGCACTGCAGGTGGGGCAGATGTAACATGTATAGAGAGAGTTAGATTTGGGTGAGTTATTTTGTTTCTGTGCAGGGTAAATACTGGCTACATTTTTTTTACTCTGCAATTTAGATTTCAGTTTTAACACACCCCACCCAAATTTAACTCTCTCTCTGCACATGTTACATCTGCCCCACCTGCAGTGCACATGATTTTGCCAATTTTTAGAACAAATGTGTACTGCGATCAGATCTGAATAAGGGCCATAATGCGTTGGATCTCATTACAAGGCTGCTGAGGACGCGTATTAAAGGAAAAGGTTTAATAAAAATAAGAATTTAGTCATGAATTCACTTATCATTTTGAAAAAAAAGACAATATATAATAACATGTATCTTAAGTTCTTACACTAAACTTCTTTCTGAGATAAATATAAAGTGTGGGACAGTAAATTTATATCATTCTGCAAGAGATAACTTAAGCATTAAGTAGTTTTAACACAGAATCTAGTTTAACATAAACAGTGACATCATCCTTACGAGACTTTACTAGATTGAAAGGGTACTTATGTATTATCTGGACTCCCATGTTAAATGCACCCCATTTTTTCATACCCCTACTATCCAACTACGTATGGAGTTGATTTTATATAGTGTGGCGAGCGCAGCGAGCCACCGTGCCCGAAGCGTGGTGAGCGCAGCGAGCCCCGCGAGGGGACGCGGTCTCATAAGAAAAATGGGAGTCCAGATATTACATAAGTACCATTGAAAGTATACATTTAACTGAATCTAGAGAAAACTAGATTAATAGTGATGCAGCAGAGAAAGTTATTGCATTAGAACTTAAATGCATTAAAGTAGTAAAGGTTATAGAGGATATAAATGGAGTGATTTTGTAAAGTATTGTGAGATTGTTTATTGATTGTTTAGCCTAAATGTAATAGAATTTCTTACAGTAAAGTTGATATTGTTAAAGTGACCCGTTTGTTACAGGATCTATGGTCAAGCGATTTAGTCGGTGCTGAACGAGTATGAACCTGATCCATTGTAATAAAATTCCTATACTTGGCAGGGGGGGGGGGGGGGACTATTGTGGTTATTTATATAGTGAACGTTGTGTTGCTTAAATTAAATTGTTTTAATTATATATGAACAATGTAAAATTTATTGGAAATATCCCTGTGAATTTGAAAAGGCTACAAGACATAAAGAAGATGGGAAAGGTAATACTCACCTGAAAAATTCTAACAACCTTTATACTTACCTGTGGGTTATACAGTTTATTTAATACTCACCTGAAGAATGCTATCAAATGTATTCTTACCTGTGGGTTATATTAGGATCTAATTTTATTGATCCTAAATCGTATGAAATTAACTTTAATCTGAATTGTGACAGTTGATATTTTGTACAGTATACTGTATGCTATAGTTTGTCCCTGTCGCAAAGTATATATTGGTAAAATGATACGGAGGAAAGAATTGCAATTCATTGCTCTTCCATCAAGAAGGCTATGTGTTCTACTGATTCTAGTATGCCACATGTTGCCAAACTCTTCTTTGTATGTGGACGTACTCTCAGTCTTTAATTTCTTACCTATAGACCATATTCCCCATTTGTGGAGAGGGAGATCATGGGAGGTTACTACTTCAAAAAGAATGCTATTGTATCAATCAGCTTAACTCGATTGCACCTGAAGGTCTCAATGAAAAGCTATCATTAAAATTATTTTGATAATTATACTTTTTATTATTATACTTTTGCGATAATAGTTTGTATATATATATATATATATATATATATATATATATATATATATATGTGTACACACATAGTATATACAGTATGAACTGCATGTGTTTAGTTCTAATCAATTAATTTGCTTTTTATAACTGTAAGCAGTTATGTATTGCTGCCACTGTACTCGTAGTTAAAAGTGTTTGTTATGGTGCTCAGTAATTATTTGTTTCTGTGTTGCCACTGTCCGCCATGTAGAAATTCTGTCTAACACTAGTGTCACATACATTTTTTTTGCAATGCAGGATTCTATTGGTGTTTTCACTGTGTGTTTTATTTTAGTGTTTCAGATAGCCAATTGGAATAAGGGGTACTACTGTTGTGTCTGCAGCCGAGGTGCTGTCAGTGCCATTTTGGCTGCTGTCAGCAGTTGCCATGGTGACAGATGCAGTGATTGATACTACCGTGTCCTGCGTCTCTTCACTTCCCGTCACACGGATAAGCTTAGTAACGTGGGCCGATACAAGAAGTGATGTGTGAGAATGGGCATCTGTCCTCCACTATGCATGCTTCGCTGTTAGCAACCGCTCCATGCTGTCAGCATGAGATTGTCCTTCAGGTGAGCTTGATAATTACTTTAATTATTTGATTGTGGCAGCTAAATGTACTGGGCCAGATTGGTCAGCCACTCATGCTCCCGATGACGGTTAGACATCTACCGAAATGGCTGTAGAGCATGACTGAGCACGCAGTGGCACCATCTATTTGTGATTTTTTTTTCCGTTGTACTGAAAAGTATATGGATTTTTGGTACTTGTTTCCTAGCACGGCGCCCACGATTTTTATCTTGTGGCATCTTATGGACCTCATGGATCTTATGCATCTTATGGATGCATAAGATCCATGAGATCCATAAGATGAGATCCATAAGTTGCATCTTATTGATCTCATTGCATTGTATATCAAGTATATAAGATTTTGGTTGTTTTTATTGTATGTACAATATCGCATTGCATTGCATCGCATCCGATATATCGGATGCGATGCGATTTTTTATTGTATACGATTCATATAAGATTTTTAATTGTAAAAGTACCCTTATGGGTACTTAAAATGTAAAATGATCCCCCAATAACCATCGTTAACGCCACCGGCACTATCAACGCCAACCCGAAGCGTGGCGAGCGCAGCGAGCCAGCGTGGGGCGGCGGTACGCGTCTTCCGACCTTTTCATACGTCGTCGTGGAATTGATATTATATAGTGTGGCGAGCGCAGCGAGGCGAGCGGACGCGGAATACATGTGAAGTAGTCCGCGTCCCCTCGCGGGGAGCGCTGCGCTTGCCATGCTTCAGGCTCGGTGGCTCACTGCGCTCGCCACACTATATAAAACCAACTCCACGCCGACGTGGATAGTGGGGGTATGAAAAGGTCAGAGGATGCGTACCGCCGCCCCTCGCTGGCTCGCTGCGCTCGCCACGCTTCAGGTTGGCGTTGATAGTACCGATGGCATTAATAATGGTTATTGGGGGCACACGATTTTTATCTTATGGCATTATATGGATCTCATGGATCTTATGCTTCTTATGGATGCATAAGATCCATGAGATCCATAAGATGAGATCCATAAGATGCGATATTGTACAGTACATACAATTAAAAATCTTTTCAATTGTATGTGATCGCATAAGATTGTATGCCTTAATTAAGGCATACAATCTTATGCGATGGGCACCGTGCTAGGAAACAAGTACCGGATTTTTGGCTGTTTACTTCCGCTGCAACGTGTACTTTATATTTTGCTTAGTTACATAAAATACTTTTTTTTTGCAATTTGGTTGTGCTGACCTCTAATTACCATGTCTCAATCTGTCCTCAACTCTGCAGCCAGGCTTATTTTCCTCTCCCGCCACTCTAATTCTGCCACTCCCCTTCAACAAAATCTGCACTGGCTCCCATTCCCCTACATAATCCTCTTCAAACACCTCACACTCACATACAGGGCCATCTCTAATTCCATTGCTCATACATCTCTAACCTCATCTCCATTTATACACCCTCCCGGCTGATGGCTGTCGACTCGCCTCCACCCTGATCACTGTTTCCCATGCTAGAGTACAGGACATTGCTCGTGCTGCACCCCTTCAGTGGAACGCACTCCCTCGCTCCATTAGACTCTCCCCGACCTTGCAAAGCTTTAAACGGGCACTGAAAAGTCACCTTTTCATCAAAGCGTACCCTTCCAGAGCGTGAACTAGCTGGTTCTCCGACCCCTTGCCTGTTTATATCCTGCTATCTAGCCATCACCCACTTGCTTGCACCTCTTGTAATCTGTCTGTCTCCCCTTACTACTAGATTGTAAGCTTCTCCGAGCAGGGCCCTCTTCCCTCCTGTTGTCAAAGCCCACTTCTCTTCACATTTCACTCACAGCTCTCCTATACTCAAACACTCAGTGACCATCTTCATCTGCATACTCATCTCCATCATTGGCCTCAAGCCTCTAGTTGTATCTTTATTGAGTCCTCACTACTTAAATTTAAGCTGTAATGTATATTGAACTGTGGCGCTCTTTATTTGTACTCTATTTTTGTTATTTATTCAATGTTATGCCAAGTCTCCCTGTATTGTTCCTTTGTACGGCGCTGCAAAACACTTGTGGCGCTTTATAAATAAAATAATGATAATAATTATGATATATATATATATATATATATATATATATATATATATATACCATTATTATTATTATTATTATTATTATTATTATTTTAATTATAAGGCGCCACAAGTGTTTCGCAGCGTTGACATGGGAAAGGTTGACATATATATATATATATATATATATATATATTTATATATATGTCAACCTTTCTCATGTCAACCTAATGCATGCCTACTTTTTCACGTATTGACTTTTTGCCTGTTGACCAATAGTGGTCAACCTACAGTATTGACTGTCAACCTAATTACTGTCATCTTATCAACCACAAACCCACAATAAGGATGCCACAGAATAGTGATTGACCGTTTGTTGGTGGGGAGTGTTTTTAAAATGCAGCCATGTCATGGCTGTTTTCGGGGGGTGCTGGACAGTTTCCCGACAGTCGGGATCCCGACAGTCATTACCCCGACGTCGGGATCCCGACAGTCAAAACTCCAACACTCCAACATCCTGACGGCCACCGGCTATTCTCCCTTGTGGGGGTCCACAACCGCAAGGGGCTTTGTTGCTCTTGCCCCGCTGTCTGAGTCCGGCCAGTTGGGATACCGACGTCAGGCTAATGACTGTCGGGACCATGTATCACACCCGTTTTCGTGTGTGTATCTGACATCAACTGTGAGTCCTAGCATACAAATAAATGGTACCTGCATGACTACTGCTGCGTCCATGCTGCCTAACCATAGACCTACAGTACTCTATTGCAGTTGATGTTTCCCAATCTTTTGCAAAGGCAGTGTATGTAAATAAATTGCAGTAGTTTTGTGGGTATTTTTTCCATTTCTGGGTGACAGCTTCACTTGCTGAAATCATCAGCTTTGCTGCACATTGAAGTATGAGTTCATCTTTTTTTCCCCTTTAACCTTTAAAGTATGTGGATTAAATTAACCACTAAAGCTTTTTTTTTTGCATAGCAACAATATTGCCATAGCCGTGATTGTGTTATAATGCAGGAAAAACAAATTATGTTTAATGATTTTATGTTTCTCAGCCAACTTTATCTGGGTTTAATAGAACTGCATTTATCATAGTTAATAAGAAATGTGTTACAATATAATTAGACCAGCAGTGAATGCATTGAACTCTATATTTCTATCTGGACCAAATCACTGATTACTGTATAACTTGTGTAACAGTTTGTTTGTACCAAGTCTGATACTTTTCTAAGGAATTATTTATCAATTGACATTTCAGTGTACATGTAATTTTTCTATTTAAAATGCTAATGCATTAAATATTATTTAGAAATGTATTAATGTTGAAAGTTCTGCAGTTATACTAGTGCAGTGGACAGCTAACAGCTGCCTTACATATAATTCAATTAAAACATGCATATGCCCACACAATTTTCATGCATTATGCATTTGTTTTTTTATGAAAACATCTTGTGCCAAATCTAAAACACCTACTGATTAAGATATGAATGTTTTATTTGTTTATAACAACATTTAAATCTAAATCTTCCACGACAAGTCACCTTATGCATCTTTCCACACACTTGGAAGAAGAACATTTCAGAGCACAAAGTTTTTATTTTTTTTGGCAATAGTTTTTTATTGACAAAAAAAGTGGTTTCACACATCAATATAAAGGAGCCCATACACGGTCCGTTGTGTATGGCTCCGTTCTGTACTATGCGATGCGCGCTCCCGCGCATCACATAGTATGGTACAAAAAGTATGTGCTGCACATACTTTTTGTACTAGGTACACATCAGAACGGATCGCAGTGCATGCACACTGCATGCACTAGGGATGCGATCCGATCCGATGTGTACTTTAAAAGTACAGAACGGACGAAAATGTGTTTGGGGGGCATTAGTTATAAATTACATTATTTTGCAAATGTATAGTTAATACATTCTTAAATTCATCAGAATATATATATATATATATATATATATATATATATATATATATATATATCACATAGTTTTTAACATAAGATTTTTTTTTTATTTGATCTTTTGCTTCAAATTAAATTTGGTTTATTAATGTATTATTTAGAACAATAGAAGCCACTCTGCTTACAAGGTTGAAACGTATTAAGCCATATATACACTAGACCAGAAAGTAAAAGATATTCCTCAGCAGGGTCCTTCCGAGCCCTTAGAAATGCCCTGCAGTTTCTCAAGGTGGACTATTATCAATTCACTGCACATGAATACGAATCACAGAGTGCGTGCGTGAGCCTATTCAGCATTTGGTCATTTCCTGGGAGTGTCAGTAAAAACACAGACGTACCCAGACCTTGTCAGGGAGGGTGTGTGACGTCTGCTCAGGTCTCCATCAGTCTGTTTCTATCGTACATGCAGATTAAGTTCTGGGTTACGCACAGGCTGTGACAACTGGTAAAATTATTCCATGGCGAATACGTTACAAACGGATTTGCAGCTATTGGCCTATCATCATGATTTTCGCAAATCATTTGCTGCCTTGCACAGGGCAGGTTTTCACTCCGGTGGGGTGGCAGCTATCTGATTGCAAGTCTCTGCAATTTTGCAGAGCAGCAGTCAGGTCTGAAAAACATAAGTATTGTTAATGGTGCAAGCTACTGTATGTTGCCTGTACGTGCTGGAAAATCAAGACTATTTTGTCAATGACAGCATGCTTCTGGATGTGGCTACTGAAGATATTTTTTGAGTGATATCTTTTACTATTTCCTCTTGTGTGTACATTCAATATCATTAACTATGCGGTCATTAAAGAGCCTCTCCTGTCTGCTGAACAGGCAGCTCAATCTGGCGATATAGCCAATGACCTGCATGTTCAGCGGGTCCTGTTGACGTCACTGAACGATATTGTTTATCAATATCGTTCAGTGTGTACAGTATGCTCAATATTGGTGGGTTGAGGCTGAGATTGTTAACTATACCAACTGCAGCCAAAATCATAGTTTGTATGGGGCTTCTCAGTTTTCACAAAAAAATAAATTTTGTCCTTTTGCTTTGAGGAGTTCACGGGAAATCATTAATGATATAGGGCCTTATTCAGCATAGCTTGCTAACCAACTAATTCACAGTGTACTGTGAGAAGATTGCCATTCCCAGAAAACATCAGGTTTCCTCCCTCAAACACCAGATTTCTGTCCGTCAAGCTCCGACCACATCGAGCCATGCATTGACCATATGCATTCTCAGTTGCTACTTTCCCTTGTGCATGCTCAATGCGTATGGTAAGAATGCGCAGTCGTTAAATAATTGCTCAGTTTGTGAATTCTCTAATCACCAATCCATGCTAAATTAAGCTCTTACTGTAGTTCATGGAACATGTAATCTATTGTGTATCCAGCATTAGTTTTATGTACTTGCATGTGGCTGTAGCTGGATGGCACTATTACAGTCCACTTCTGTATCAGCAGTTTCAGTTGCATGATGTGCCTGCAAAATATTGTGGACACATTGCTAAAGTGCTAGCAATTTGCTACATAGAAAATTGCTCGCATGTTACTGGCTGTGCAGACTAGCTGCAGAGGCAGGCACAGGCAGCCATGTGTCAGGTGATGTCTTCCAGGCACCCTGGTAACGTAGGTGGGCTCAGGGCCGGAGCTACCATTAGGCAGCCTTAGGCATTTGCCTAGGGCGGTGCCAACAGGAGGGCGGCACCGCACGCTGCCGATGAATAGTTCCATTGCTATACTATTAGTACAGCTCAGCCCTTTTTCTCCCACACATCCGCCCCCTCTAATTATCACTCCCAGCAACAGAATAGTCCCGCGATTCGCCGGTATTCACATGCCGCCGCTGCACCATTCATTTTCTCCTGACCATCCCCCCTCTGCCCAATACCCTCTTACTTTAACTTGTGCAGTGACAGGAGGTGTCGCGCCGGTCATAACGCTGTCATTGACCGGCACTTTCCTGTCTCCTCCTGTTGCTGCTGATGCCGCCGAGGAGCAATAGAGCTGGGCCCGGCGCCCAGCAGGTGGCTGTGAGACTTGTCTCCTGTCAGCGCTGGGCGAGGTTTCCTAAGCGCAGAGAAGCCGCCTACATCCTGGCCGTGGACCATCCAGTCAGGTCAGCTTATATATCCCGGCTGTGGTGAGTCCTCTCATTCCTGGCACTCACTGTGGGGGGGAGGGGGGGGTGTGGGGGCGGCGTGGGACAATTTGCCTAGGGTGCCAAGAAGCCTTGCACCGGCACTGGGTGGGCTCATAGCAAGGGGAGTGGCCTCAAAGGCTAACCGATTTATAAAAGCAACACCCTCATTGGAGAGGCAGTCAGTAATGCCAGGAAGTGGGTGACAGGGGAAGGCAATGGGTTATGTAGATGATGGTGGGGAGAGGCAGTGGGTGACAGGGAGATAAGGTGACAGGTAAAGATAGTGGGAAACAGAAGAGGTCAGTTACAGGAAATGGTTATTGGTAGAGGCAGTGGGTGACACAAAAGGATGACAGGGAGAAGGTTAAGGGAAAAGGCAATAAGTAACAGGTAAGAGGTGATGCTGAAAGGCAATGGGTAACAGGGACAAGCGGCGGCTCATACCTTATTGGGTGAGGGGGCTGCCTCTGGCCGCAATGGGGGTGCCGCGTTTCAGGCACCCCCTGTCGCCACCGCTGCTGCTGCCTCCTCTTCTGACCCAGTCCTGGTGCCTTTGCTGCGATGAGTGACAGGCGCCGGGACTGGCGCATGCGCAGTACACACGTGTACCGTGCATGCAGCCAACTTCTATGGGCTGCTTGAGCAGCAGCCTATAGAAGCAATCTTGGTCCCTGTACAATGGTCCCTGTACAATGTAAGTTACAGGCACCGGGACCAGCGCATGCGCAGTAACTATATAGGTACTGCGCATGCGCATCTGCCATTTTTGCAGAGCAGCCCGCACAAAGGCGTCCCGGAGGGAGGGAACACCTCCCAATGGGACTGCCTTTGTGACTAGCAGGTTGGACTTACAATAGGAAGTCACTGCCAGTCACAGTGAAGCCAGAGCAGTCTAACAGACTGCATCTGGCTTCACTACAGGGGCGGATTTTACCTGGGGGGGCTGCAGCCCTGGTGACCATAGATAAAAACCGCCACTGACCGGGACACAGAGCTGGATGAGACAAACACTTTGTGAATGGGGGGCACTGTGCAGGGTGTGGAGGTTGGTAAAATAAGGGTGTGTGGGGAAACCCTGGGTTTAATGAGGGGGGGGGGTCACTGTGGCTGGATGTTCTGCATAGTGGCTGCACCAAATAGAATTAAACATAGTACATGGAGTTTTGAAAAAATGAAGAGAAATATGCTGCAACACAACGGATGTAATCAATGGAATTGCTTTTCTTTTGTTCTGCAGCTCATTTGACTCTCTCTCTCTCTCTCTCTCTCTCTCTCTGCAGTTCCAAAACACCAGGATATGTATTATGTACAATTATAATATACAGTATTTGGCACAAGGTTTGTGTAGAAAATAAAATACACCTTGCCTATATGATAATTTCTTTGTGATGAAGTACCTATAAAGAAATTGATCCTTTCAGTTATAGGAAATGCTAAGGTCTGGAAGATGCCTGTTTGTATAGGATTGTGTAATTAACATACAACAGTGGTTTGACCAGACCTGTGGCCATGTTCTCCCCCCCCCCCCCCCATGCCCCTGTGACACTCCATCCTCCTGTTCCCTGTCCCATACATCCTCATTTCTATGCAGCTACATGCTCCCTGTGATACTCCCTTCATTTTGAAGCCTCATGCACCCAAAGTTAGCCTTCTGCCACACAATCTTTGCAGGATCCTTCTACCCGTCTAATAGCAGTTAGAGTTATGAACTCCCACACCCCCATGTCTCCCCCAAAACAGTTTTGTATCCCCTTTGTATCCAACTTTCCATAGGTTACACCCACATAGCAGTGTCACTGGCCCTCTTCCCTCCACTCCCTGTAGGTCTCACCCCTTTCCCCCCACTAACCTTCATCCATATGTTACCGTGTGTGGCTGCTGGGGCAGGGTCTTTTAGCTCTATGGGCTCTACCTGGTTTCCTCTGCTCCTGTCTTTTGCTCAGAACCATCAGGCAGAAACTGATAACAAACTCACTTCCTGCCTGTGTGAGGCTGAGCAAACAGCTCTGCGTGCAGCTGCTGCAGCCTCTCAACATCTTCCCTCGCTCATCCTCCTGGATGGGACAGCAGAACCTGGGCCAGAGGTACTAAGCTTGAAAAGTGATAAAATGGAGAGTGATAAACAACCAGCAAATCAGCTCATAACAGTCATTTTTAAAACAGTCTGTACTATGGCAGTTAGGAGCTGATTGGCTGGCTGTTTCTCACTCTCCATTTATCACTTTTTGAAGCTTGATACATCTGGCCCCCTGTCTGCTGCTAGACAGACACATCAGCATTTTAATAGAGATGCGTGGGTCCTAGTGCTTGCCAGCTCCCCATTAAAGGAGACAGCAGAATGCTATTGCTGCTCCTGATTGATTTAATAAAAAGGCCATAAATTATGGGGGGGGAGGGGCACAGTGTGGCCTGTGTGCCCTCTCTTTGGATGCGCCACTGGCTGTGGTACATTACAGCAGAAAATGGATTGCCCAAGAGATTTCCAATTAGCTTCATAAAGCCGGCATTATTGGGTATTATGAAAGTGTAATCCTAGCAAACAGAAAAAGATATCCCCCTTAATTCATACAGTAGCTGTAATAAGGTGTCTGTTATGTTGTCAGCAGTTATCATGTTGACACGCATAAGATTGATATGTAGTGACCATGATAACATTACCCATGTCTACACAGACCATGCTTTGTAGTCCAGAGGTGCTCACTTTCTACCTGTGGCAATCATGTTTTCATACCTGTTCCAATGGTCACATAAGATGCAGTTCTGAGAGATGACAGAACAGCATTATGATGAGTATTCCCTGTATCCAGAATTGTAATCATGACTATCAACTCTCCTCTTAAGAGGATGCGGTCAAAATCCCAGCGGTCAGAATCCTGACGGTCGAAATACTGGTGCTGGAATCTCGACTGCTGCAATGCCGGAACTTTGTCCCTCTATGGGTGTCCACAACACCCATAGAGGGAGAATAAAATAGTGTGCCGAGCTTAGCGAGGCACCAGGCCCGCTGTGTGGCGAGTGCAGCGAGCCCGCAAGGGGGGGCGATCCATGGCCCCCCCTTGTTGGCATTGCAGCGGAAGGGATTCTGGCGTCAGTATTTTGACCGCCGGGACTTCATACTGATCCCCCTCCTAAGCTACCCACCTTTGCTGCTTAACCAAAACCTCCCCCTACTGCCTAAGCCTAACCATGTTGATGGTGCGTAAAGTATATTTATTCTAAGAATGTTGAAATTCTGGATGTCAACGTGGTGCTTGTCAACATATTAAACTATGTCAACATTGTAGCGTTAATATTGTCATGCCAACATCTTGACTAGATCCTGCATAAAGACCAGAATGCAAGAACATAAAAATTTTATTCTACAGCTTTCTGCATGAACATGTTCGGTTGGCACTGCCAGATGATCATTGTTGTTGTATTTTAGGACATTGAGGACTTTTCATCCCTAAGGAGCACATAAACACACACAAACTATTGTTCGATGCACTGTATTACAGATGTGTCAGCTTATAGTGTTTCACGCAGATTGGGATATCGCAGTAGCACTTACAAAGGCAACCACTATTTATTCATTTATCACCTAGGAACCACAGGAGGGACTGTAGCAGCATAGTGCTCTTATGGCCTTCAATTAGAAAGTATGCAAGGGATTTTTTTAATTATTTCTATTAGGTTGGTTGATGTCTCTAATGGTACAAAGGAGGCTATGGAATATTTCTCTATTTATTGTTTAGTAAACCAACCTCAATTACATTTTTTAATACTGTTTGGATAGTGGTTGATATAATTAGTAAATTCTGCCAAACTCTAGTTTCCCATTTTATTTAATTTACAGACAGATTACATGGAATATAACTTCTAGTAAAGGTTATAATTTATTTCTGGGTACTGGAGAGAACTTAATTTACATAAAAGGAAAATGTGGTTATGCAGATGTACTGTGCAACTATTACTGCTAAACTATATATATATATATATATATATATATATATATATATATATATATATATATATATATATATATATATATATATATATATAAAATGGAAGCATACCCTTTTCCCAATTTTACAGAATGAAACGTAATTGTACCACAACATCTCCCTGTACAGAACAGATATAACTATACGGCAATTGATTCAAGAAAAGAGAATATCCAGAAGAGATAATTAGCCAAGCAAAAATGAAATGCAATGAGATAAATAGGGAAGCAATGTTAGATGAAGGTAACTAAAAAGAAAAAGAAAATACCTTCACCCAAGGTATGGCATTTATTACACAATATTACTGTGAAGAGAAAAAAAATGAGCCAAACCATTAATACACATTGGAATATCCTGAAAATGGATCTAATATTAGAAGAGTTATTCCCCAATAAATCCCAGATCATGTTCAGGAAACATAAAAACCTTAAGGGAATCTTGGCACCTAGTCTCAAGTCTTCAAGAACAACATATAGGAAAAGTACCAACAACTAAATGCATAGGATCCTTTAAATGTGGCCATTGCAACATTTTCAAAACATCTCCACCCGAATAGGAAATTCTTCAACAATTCTAATATTACAAAGAAATACTGTATAAAACATTTTTGTAACTGTAACACAACATCCTTAATATATATGATAAAGTGCCCTTGCGGTCTCAAATATGTGGGAAAGACAAAATGCCCACTCAAACTGAGAATACAGGAACACATCAGATATATAAAAAATAAACTTACGACCCATTTAGTAACCAGACATTTCTCGACCAACCATAATTCAATGGTGGACAACCTAACTTTCACAGCCATTGAAAACAACATTCCGGTTCCATGAGGGAGGGGGGGGGGGTTGTTTCTGGCTAGGAACTTGTCAAAGTGTGACATGTTCTGGATAAACGCGAGTTTATAACTTTATCCCCATACGGTATGAATGACAGCTGTGAGGTTGCTCCATTTTTATGAGGACATTTCATTATCCCAGTAACCACGAAAGAGATGTGTTGAAAAAAGGAAAGTGCATTCATATCATTCTGCACATTCCTGGACTCATCTCAGCTTAGAAGCAAAACAGCAGTGGGCCTAGTCAGTACCTGGTTTGGAAACCATCAGGGAATACTGGGTATCACATAATGCTAGAAAGGAAAACTCTGTACAGGACTGTGGATTTGAATCATACCTTTCTGATTGATACATCTGTCTAGAACATCTCACATGGGAGATGTATCCTTTCATACTAAAATATATGGCATTCTTATCCGGATTTATCTATAAGAAAACTGGGAACTATAAAATATTACGCTATATAAAATATTCAAATCTCAGGCATCCAATATTGTAAACTAGTAAAGAATAATTTCTTAGGATCATCATCTATGAATGAGCTAAATACCTACCTGTTTATATATATCATTTGTATTAAATACTTAACTGTGTCTGAAATAAGAATATTCTCCATTGTGAAACTCATCTTAGAATACCTAATATGTTTATAGCATGAATCTATAATGTCTAACTACAGTATATCTTGCTTATAAAGTAGTTTTGATTGTAAAATTTGTCTATAATATATAGTTTGAAGGAGGTGGTCCGGCACTCTGCTCAGTGCGATGTATGTGCTCCGGTGCCCGCAGCCAGTATTGAATAATGGCTGTATGGGGGTTTGCTGCGGCACAAACGGAGGCGAGGTTATATATATATAACCACAATAGTGTTAGGCGCCCTCTGTTGTGATGGTTATTCCTGTCCTTCCTTACTTACAGATTTTTTTATATATAAGAACCATACATATATTCACATTTAAAACTGTTTATTAAAACATAAATTTCTTTAAAACAGGTTCTGCTTGTCATAGAAGTACAATCTTTGTTTTTACAGATGAAACCCAATGCGTTTCGTCTTTAACAAGACTTCATCAGGGGTAAAGACATTTATACAGTAATCTCTGAGAAAGGATATGAGTATCTTCTCAGGATCTTCTTAATCCTACTGATTTTTAGAGCGGACTTTATAATGAAATATTCAATTCCTGTAATACAATATTTTGTAGTTGATTATGCTGGTGTAGTCTTCCTTTCCGTCAGTTTATACCAATTAGAGATGTATATGTATATATATATATATATATATATATATATATATATATATATATATATATATATATATATATATAACCGGTGTTGTCTTTCTTTCCGTCAGACTGGAACGATTGGAGATATACATATATGTGTGACCCTGTTTTTTGCCGAGTTTTTTTAGATCTCACTTGTGGACCATTTCTTTGTGATTCCAACTATTATATATGGAAGGCCATAAATCGCCCAATATATTCCAATAAAAGTTAATATTAAGACTTTTTCCTAAGTGTCCTTAAAAGGACAAAATTACCATTTATTATGCCTATGGATCTGTGCCGGAATGACTTGTAGTTCCTATGTGTCCTTAAAAGGACAAAAATACCATTTGGTATGCCTATGGATCTGTACGGGACTAGCTTGCAGTTCCTGGTCTGGTGATACTAGTGCTCTCCTCAGAGTCCAAAAGGCAAGACTCTGAGGAGAGCACTAGTATCACCAGACCAGGAACCGTTGAAAAAGCTAACGCGAAATGCGCATTTGGCACGCAGCTCACTCCACTTTCTAAGGAGTGATGGTGCTCTTTCTGTATCTCTTATTTTAAAACTTACTGAAATTGCAGTGTGTGAAAATGGGATTACCCCAGCAATATGTTTAATGTGTTGTACATTTTTGTCCTCATATATAACAGTCACATAACACTGTTATTTTGATAGAAGCGATTTTTAGCTAGACTACATGTGGAGCCAATTAGTTGAACAGTGTGTACACTGGAGCTAACAATAGTTGTAATCATTAGGACTGATGTCTGATAATACAACAGTTCTTATGTGTGTGTAACAAATAATCATGATGTGCCAATCTGTAGCATTGTAGTGTGCAACGCAGCACACTCTGCAATATAGCAAGATACATACACACAGAACTAACGGATAGACAGTAGATACGTGTCTAAATAAATAATTAAATACAAGACACCACCTTGACAACTAAACTGTATAAATATAATTAACTGAGGGCATCAGTGTACATCTACCTATTTACTACAGCAAGCAAACTTCTAATGAGATTGGCTCCACGCTATATGCGACCAATACTTGGTTGCATGGTGTGTACACACTAACCATACAATCAGAGACATCAATCAGTAAATCTCTCCAGCCATTATAAAACCAGGCAATCTATGCTCACAGAGATATAAACGTGATACAAGCATACTTGCAGGAACTTAAATGCGGCACATCTAGCTTTAACTGTATGAATCACAATGACAATGATTAGATGCACATCACAACCAAATACCAGATTGTCTATAACATATGTCTACTAACTGTGCATACAGAAAGCCAAATAAGTCTGCACCAACCTACTTACGTTGGTACTGACAGGATAAATAAACAGCCGCATGATTAAAGAAACTATGGGGGTTATTCTAGTTCACTCTTTCTGACAAAATCCTTCTTAGATGGACAAAACCATGTGCATTGCAGGTGGGGCAGATGTAACATGTGCAGAGAGAATTAGATTTGGGTGGGGTTTTACTTCAAAGTGAGATCTATATTGCAGTGTAAAAATAATGCAGCCAGTATTTACCCTGCACAGAAACAAAATAACTCACCCACATCTAATTCTCTCTGCACATTTTACAACTGCCCCCCTGCAGCACACATGTGCCCTTATTCTGATCGGTGCGGCCGGATCCGAATAAGCGGCCAGGACCGTGCGTGCGAAACCCCGCCTTCCATACGGATCGCCAACTCCGTCCGTACGCGGTAAGAAGCTGTCCGAACGGACCGCACGTGTATTTTTCATGGAATACGCCTCCTCCATCTCAGGGAACCTCCCCCATCATTCGATGGTCGCAAAACATCGAATGCAGGACCGAGTGGTCCACCAGCTCCCGCAACCTCAGACCACACGGACATTTTTCCGTGCAAAAGCAGGGATCTGGGCGGGCAGCTGACATCCGGCGATGTCATATGTCCGCCCCCTACACGTGAGTCACGGCCGCATTACCATACGTACGCCCAGCGTTTGCATGGGAACGCCCATGAAACGCGGGGCGTACGCATATGGTAATGAGCCCAAATAGCCCTTCACGCCCCTCTCCACCCCCTGTTCGGAGTGTTCACATTTCATGCTGGATTTGGCCGTATGCCCCGCTCGCACATGCGCAGAGACGCCTCTGCACATGCGCAGACACAAAACATCGGCGGCACGAACGCACGCGGATATTACCGCACCAACCAGAATAAGGGCCCTGTTTTTGTCCATTTAAGAAGGATTTTTTTGTAGAAAGAGTGAACTAGAATAACCCCCTATGATTGGAAGCACGCTGTAATGCGCATCTCATAGCTACCAGTGATATTAGGTGCCAGTGCTCACATTAGTACTAGCAGGGCATAATCTTGCCTCAATCTAGTGCACATTACAGAGATAGCAGGACTTGGAGAAGTTATATATACATATAAAAATGCACAAAGCGCATACTACCAATTTGTCTTATAGATCTGACAATTTGAGGACTCTCCATAAAACCATTATTACATCCAGTCAATTATCATCTGTAATATATTTGAGTACCTTTTGAAAATAAATCCTGCAAGGTCTGCAATCATTAGCAGACACACTGTACTGCAGGATAAATGAGATTGGACGATTTACAGTAAATTGTTACTAGGATTATCTAACAGTGGATGGTTACTACACTCTTTCTAGTGTGGCTCCACTAATTACATTGGAGGTTATTCTGATCGTAGCGGCCAAACGTGCGTACGTTCCATATTAACGTACGCTATCCGTACGCGGCCGTTGGGGTTGAGTCCACCCACAACTCAGCCGCATACGTACGGCCAGAAACAACGTCAAAGGGGAGTGGCGTACAATTGAGCGTACGCCAACGTACACGGACGGCCCAGCCCTTACACTCCGACAACTGGCGTACAACAGAGCGTCCGCCACCGTTTACGGACGTCTCTCGTCCGTCTTCCCACCGACTTCTTGCGGAGATCTGAGCGTACGCCAGCTTGCACGGACGGGTCCCTATTGTTTTCAATGGAAAACTCAGCTTATGTCACCGCTCGTGAGAGTGAGCGTACGTCCGTGCACGCTGGCATACCCTTCACATATATGGACCTGCAAATCTTGCCTTTCAACTACAAATCAGACAATTAATTAATTATTCTAATTGTTATTCAATTATTGTTTTCTATTAACTCAATTGTCTACCTTAATAAAGACCCTAATAAAACAACATTTTAACCCTCATTACATGTATATTTGTTATGTTCTAATGTGGCATTTTAATCACTATCTATGTGTCCCCATATTGCTGTTACTTTTAAATCAAGTTATGTTGGTGTTTCTGTATATGTACTAAATTATGTCCATAATTAGTTTGTCCAAAATGTGTAACATGTATACCTACCCTGATGTTATGTGTGATGTTTTAATCTAACAACATTAAACATTCATGCATTTTCACTATGTGTTATTTTACTCAAAAACACACACATTCACACATCAATCATTACCCCTCACCTGAAATTACAAATATAACTTACATTACACATCTGTATGTACCTACCCTTACAAGCCCTCTAACATATTTATTATTAAAAACACAGGCAACTTCTAACTGAACTTAAACTTTTATTATGAACAAACATAATAAGGGGGGGGGGGGGGGGGGATAAAAATAAATTAAATGAGGGCCTCCAAACGTAAAAAAAGAAGATTTAAATAAAAAAGGGTAAGGAATATCTCCCGCAAGATGTTGTCCACCTCCTCCTGGTGCTGTTCAGTGTCTGTAGTGAAGGGATAAAAAAAATAATTAATATATAATATACACAAATGTTTGTTGTATTTTAACATAATACCAAGTTGTGAGTTAAGTGTGAAGGCCACATACATTTTTCAACTACATTGAAGATGGGTCTGGTGTAAACACAGTACTAAAAATTTATATGTTTACACACACATACTGTACATATTACATAACATTAAATAAATTCCTCCTTCTTGGATAAATGTATGCTGTATCCCAATTGGTAGTTTTGTTTTGGGGGACTCACCTCTAACCTCACAATTAGGCTGTGCTATTTAAGGGTTCTGACATTGTTGCGGCTTAAGCACTCCTTACTATTTTAAATTTAGGACATTGCTGTACAAATTATAGGCCTAAAGCTATGTTTGTAAAGCATGCATCCGCATGGCCTCACACACTATGAACAAAACAATCTATAAATTTATGTTGCACATCATGCTGGGAAGTGGAGTTACCCAACACCTGGACCCACATAACTACAACACCACTAATGTCGGATATCTCATTGGATGTACTGTTATGTCAATTATTCAAGGGGTGAGGCATGGCCACACTCCAAAAAACCACCAAGGAGACCCTTGTTCCTGGAGAAGGACAGGCCACACCTCATGGTCGCCCTGCAGTGATATGTTGCAACTAATGTTGATGTTGGATACACATATGTGGTTGTTGTGATTGTTTATGTGTAGAAATGTGTAGGTAAACATTAGACACATTATTTACTTACGGCTAGTTGAGCCATCCTGCTCGCCGCTGGTTGGGTGTGCGGTGGTTGGGGGGGTCAGGAGCAAGGGGGATGGGATAGGACTTGGGATACTGGTAGTGGGTTGGAGTGGGGATTGGAGAGGTTTGGGGGTGGGTGGTGGAGAGGTGTAGGGGGGTTGGAAATGGGGTGGGGAGGGGGTGGGGGAGGGGGTGTGGGTGGGGGTAGGGGTGTGGGTTGGGGAGGGGGTGGGGGTAGGGGTGTGGGTTGGGGAGGGTGTGGGGGTTGGGGAGGGGGTGGGGGTAGGGGTGTGGGTGGGGGTTGGGGAGAGGGTGGGGGTTGGGGAGGGGGTGGGAGTTGGGGAGGGGGTGGGGGAGGGGGTGGGGGTTGGGGAGGGGGTGGGGGTAGGGGTGTGGGTGGGGGTTGGGGAGGGGGTGGGGGTTGGGGAGTGGCTGGTGGAAGGGGATGGGGAAATTTGGTGGGCCCCAGCTTGACCCATTGTCTCCTCCTCTTCCTCCTCCTCTTCCGCCTCCTCTTCCTCCTCCTGGGCTGCCTGCTCCCGGGCTGCCTGCTCCCGGGCTGCCTCCTCCCGGGCTTCTATGCGTGCCCTTGCCCGTGCTGAAATGTTCATGTTGATGGTATAGAAATCGAAGATTGGGGTTCATAAAAAAGGGGGAAAGAAAAATTCACATTAGTCATGCTCATAACCTTCCAAATTATCATTGCTGTTATATTTCAGACATTTATCATGCAAACTAATTGATATGCTACACCCAAAAACTGAGCAACTACTTAAACCCCCCCCTATACACCCCCTATACACCCCCTATACACCCCATATACACCCATATACACCCCTATACACCCCCCTATACACCCCATATACACCCCCTATACACCCCATATACACCCCTATACACCCCCTATACACCCCCTATACACCCCCTATACACCCCATATACACCCCATATACACCCCTATACACCCCCTATACACCCCCTATACACCCCATATACACCCCATATACACCCCCTATACACCCCCTATACACCCCATATACACCCACATACTCAGGAACATATTTATAAAAAGTACAGAAAACATTGCAAAAAAACGCAGACATACTAGTAAATAAATACTTACATCGGGCAATATGGCGGCGAAGTGTCGAAAGCAACACTGGCTGCCGCCGGCGCAGGTCAGACCAGCGCCGCTCAACTTGGGCCAGGCTTCTGCGGACGCCGGTCCGGGCGAAGATTAGCCGGCGGGCAGCATTATATGCCCGCCGCTTGTCCATGTTGGACACATATGGGCCCCTGGGCCCCAGGCGCCGGTCCATGACCTCAACCAAGGCCAACAGCTCCTGGGTAGAAAACGCCCTAGCCCTGGTTGAAGTCATAGTGGCAATGGCGCAGTTATTAATTGCAGGTACATATATCACTTTTGGTGCTTGCTGATTGGTGTAAAAAATTGTTTGTTTAGTATTAACTTTATTAATCCTTCTTACATTAACAAACTGGATGCGAATAGAAACTTACGCGGACCGTTCCGATATACACACACCACAACCAACAGCATGCATTCAATGTATAGAGAGGAACTGTATATACAGTGTGCGTAAAAGAATACACGCAACCGTCTACTAATAAATACGCTGCTAAAAGGGTCACAATGCAACATGTTGGTGTATGACAATTTCAGACTCATGACATATGTAAGGAAAGCATTATAACGTGATGTTTTGAAATGTGACTCACAAAGCATACACGAACTCCAACAGATACCAGCTGACAACACTCATCATTGGAATGACAGGTGCACACATTTCACGATGTAGCACACAATGCTCCACAACCTGTGTATGTGCATATACAGGTGATTGATCAGGTGCGTTGAGACCTGCGTAATTTAAGCGGGAATTATCGGCGGGAAATATCGGCGTAAATTAGCAACTACATTGCGGGGAAAAATATACGCCCCCTTGTTCATGGCGGGAGATTAACATATAAATATTCAGTCAGATGCAGGCCAGAATTGCTGCAAACATGTCTAACTCAGACGATTCCGCAGCTGAGGACGCTCTACAGAGAGCTACAGCAGAATCCCTCCTTGAAGCTTTGCAGAAGAGGGAACAGGAGCGGAGAAGGAGGGCTCAAGAGAGAAGTAGCCTGCAAGACCAAGCGGGCCCCTCACTAACAGGCCCTGTTCAACCTCCACCAGCTCCACAAGGGCCAAGCAACCAGCCAGAACAAGAGGTTGCATCTCTCCAAACAGGTGTGACCCAGCAGGTGCATGGTGAGAGAACTGGGGCCACCAGAAAACGAGCTGCAACATCTAGGGTGAGGACTGAGCAGAATACCACCACCAAAAAGAGAAACCCTGCATTTGTAGAGGCAGAATTAAGAATTTTAGTGCCCAGAGCACGCAAATGGATCGAATTGCCAACCAGGAAGCCGGGTGCCAGTGCAAGGAGAAACCTTTGGGACAAGATCACAGAGGAAGTGAACCAGGTGTCACCAGTGGTCAGAGATTGGCTAGCGGTGAAGAAAAGGCAAGTGTGTTTGTCCCCCTGATAATGTCATATGTGTGTACATATGTTACATGTATGTTTTGAGAATAATAGAAAGGTGTGTTTGTAGATAGTGCTACACTTCAAGGTCACATGTGAACACAACCATGTCTAATAACCCACATTGATATATGAAACATGCACCATTGGTGTGATGTGAGGTTATGGGCACAGTTCTGCTCATGTGAAGTATGTGAAGTATGTGATGGGACAAGAGAAAGTGTGTTTTGGAAAGAGTTGTTGTAACATGTTCCATATGATGCAACTGAAACAAGAATGACCAAACTGTGCACATGTAGCTGGTGAGAAACTACACATCCCAGTATGCCATCCCATAGTTAAATGACTCCATAATAACCACACTGTCAAGCTATGGTGGAATGTGTAGTTTCACAACAGGTGGAGGTGCATAATTTGGCCATGGATGATGTCATTTCTGCATAGTGATCTATGGATGTGCATTTAGTGGCCTAATGAATGAGATGAGACACTGAAATGCCTCCTAATGGAGACATTAATGTGTGTGTGGGACACATATGGCTAAAAAACATAAGATCACCCACACTAGGAAATGTAACGTAGTCATGATGTTCACTAGCACAGTGGTGCACATATCTCATGGTGATATTTGTATTTTTAAACTTGTAGGTGGACAGACTTCAAAACGACACTGAAGAGGAAGATGACTGACCGGTACAACCACAGCATGTCCACCGGGAGA